>NC_056433.1:12145976-12280976 GCF_018296145.1 Oncorhynchus tshawytscha
ACCACAGACTGTCCAGGAGTTGGTGGATGCTTTAGTCCAGGTCTGGGAGGAGATCCCTCAGGAGACCATCCGCCACCTCATCAGGAGCATGCCCAGCCATTGTAGGGAGGTCATACAGGCACGTGGAGGCCACACACACTACTGAGCCTCATTTGGACTTGTTTTAAGGACATTACATCAAAGTTGGATCAGCCTGTAGTGTGGTTTTCCACTTTAATTTTGAGTGTGACTCCAAATCCAGACCTCTATGGGTTGATAAATTTGATTTACATTGATAATTTTTGTTTGTGATTTTGTTGTCAGCACATTCAACTATGTAAAGAAAAAAGTATTTAATAAGAATATTTCATTCATTCAGATCTAGGATCTGTTATTTTAGTGTTCCCTTTATTTTTTTGAGCAGTGTATATATCTCTCCCTCTCCCTCTCTCTCATTCTCTCTCTCTCTCTCCCTCTCTCTCATTCTCTCTCTCTTATTAGCGTTCATCATCCATCTTACTGCTGCTAGAGACACGTTGTTGTCATTCTCATCTCACAAGTCTTATTTTTAGCAGAATGTGTAGGCATCTGTTCTGCAGCACAACAAAGTGAATAATGGTAAAAGATATTTTCACAACATACATCCAAGATATAGTTTGGAAAACTCAATCACCTTCAGGGTTGGATACGTTACTTTCTAAATGTAATCCATTACAGTTACGTGTCCAAAATTGCATCAGTAACGTAACTTTTGGATTACCCAAACACAGTAACGTAATCTGATTACATTCAGTTACTTTTAGATTACTTTCCCCTTAAGAGGAATTAGAAGAAGACACACATGTATATCACCAATTGAACCACATCTATTGCAGGATAAATCAGTGTTCAAGTTTACATAATTGGCCGTATATGAATGTATGTTACATTTTATTTTATGGGTTGGTTATGTAGGCTTCTTCTAACCCATCGCTTTCTACAACATATGATTAAATTATAGCTTTACGTTAAAAACCAAAGTCTATCAGAATTCCAGTCATTCCAAAAAATGTTATACCCCTTGATCTCCAAGAATAAGACTTGGAAATATGGAAGTATAGATTAGACAAATAGTTTTACCTGGGCATGACCCCAAAACTAAGGACTTACTAGCCAGCCCTATTCTGTTGTTTAGGATGTTGTTGTCATGGAGGACTGATTGGGTTCATTGATTCCAGTTGAAAAATAAATGCTGCGCTCATTGGCATTCTTTGAGAACTACTGAAGAAGAAGAAAACCCCACTTGTGTTCCATAGGCTGGGATCCACACGGTGCAGCTGTTATTCCATAGGCTGGGATCCACACGGTGCAGCTGTTATTCCATAGGCTGGGATCCACACGGTGCAGCTGTTATTCCATAGGCTGGGATCCACACGGTGCAGCTGTTATTCCATAGGCTGGGATCCACACGGTGCAGCTGTTATTCCATAGGCTGGGATCCACACGGTGCAGCTGTTATTCCATAGGCTGGGATTCACACGGTGCAGCTGTTATTCCATAGGCTGGGATCCACACGGTGCAGCTGTTATTCCATAGGCTGGGATCCACACGGTGCAGCTGTTATTCCATAGGCTGGGATCCACACGGTGCAGCTGTTATTCCATAGGCTGGGATTCACACGGTGCAGCTGTTATTCCATAGGCTGGGATCCACACGGTGCAGCTGTTATTCCATAGGCTGGGATCCACACGGTGCAGCTGTTATTCCATAGGCTGGGATCCACACGGTGCAGCTGTTATTCCATAGGCTGGGATCCACACGGTGCAGCTGTTATTCCATAGGCTGGGATCCACACGGTGCAGCTGTTATTCCATAGGCTGGGATCCACACGGTGCAGCTGTTATTCCATAGGCTGGGATCCACACGGTGCAGCTGTTATTCCATAGGCTGGGATCCACACGGTGCAGCTGTTATTCCATAGGCTGGGATCCACACGGTGCAGCTGTTATTCCATAGGCTGGGATCCACACGGTGCAGCTGTTGCAAGAGCGCATTTTTCACTGGCTGTCTACTGGTTTCAAAAACAATGATTGATAGGCAGCTTAAACTTCTTGAATTCCACCATTATTGGGTTCAAATACACCTTTAGATTTGTGAACAGCCATCCACAACAACCACAATCCGTAAGGCACAAATAGTTAAATGAGAGACCAGCAGTGTGTTTCACATCATTGCGCTATGTAGATATCAATAATAAGTGATATCCGTATCACCGTAGACTACACCACTGCTGTCATCCTTTACCGCCAAGCGTTAATTAAAGTTAGATAATCTTTGGATGCTGACAGCAGTCGCACCATTGGAAGACATGGCTTAGACTGTAGCCTACAAAACCCTATTCCTGCTCTTTTCCCGCGATCCATCAAACACATTTGGTGTGTTATCATAGTGGTCTCTGACTTGTGGTCAGACTCACTCAGGTGGAACAAACTTAAACTTGCACATTTTTTCAATGATGATTTGAACGTCACTGAGAAAAAAGAGAAGTAATCATCCATTTTTTCAAAAATATCTGTAATCTGATCACAGTATTTTTGCTGGTAACGTAACGGATTACGGTTAGCGTTTTTTGTAATCCCTTACATGTAACGGATTACTCCTCAACCCTGATCACCTGATACATACCTGATGTTTAGCAATGTAAAATATAATATTCACAGGACAGTTCAGTCACTACACTATACCCTACACTATATCCTGCATGAAACATATTGGAAGTAATGCTGCATCTGATATCAAATCAAACATCAGATCTAACCAAACCAGCTGTGCTCTGAGATGTGACCTATAGGTGCAATACTACCCTCAACTGGTGGACAGGGAGAGTTACAATACAATGGCTCAAGAAACCAGACAGAGGAAGAGGAGTTTGCGATCACGCTTTTGACTCTCTTACTCCCCCTGCTGTTCAAATAGTGATAACACAAATAATAATGACCTGGTATTTATTTAGAAACTACAGGATAAAGTGGTAACTAAATAATAATTACAATGTACTTCTTTGTTTCTTTGGGACTCATTGCACAAGCATAACTCGGCACCATTGTAACCAAGTCTTTGAAGTAAATACCAGCCAGTCGGGCGGCAGGTAGCCTCGTGGTTAGAGCGATGGACTTGTAGCTGAAAGGTTGCAAGATCGAATCCCCGAGCTGACAAGGTAAAAAAAAACTGTCCTTCTGCCCCCAAACAAGAGTTAATCCACTGTTCCTAGGCTGTCATTGTAGATAATAATATTTTTTTAACTGACTTGTCTAGATAAATAAAGGTAAAATGAAATAAAAAATAAAAAAGTACACATTGGTACCAGGTATATGCCAGACAATTTCTGTACTGTAAAATAAAGTGCTACCCACATGACACTCTACTCTACAAGAATCAAGAGATACCAACATAGTAATGCTGTGGTAACTACTTGTAATATGTTGTCTTTAGCCTCATGGCATTGATATACTGCAACAAGACATTAAGATTTCAGACATAATTGTATCACATCTAAGGACGAGTTTTAATTTAATCTCATTGCTTTTCATCATTTTCCTTACATAGTCCACGACCATTTTCCCTACATAGTGCACTACCATTTTCCCTACATAGTCCACGACCATTTTCCCTACATAGTGCACTACCATTTTCCCTACATAGTGCACTACCATTTTCCCTACATAGTGCCCTACCATTTTCCCTACATAGTGCACTACCCTTTTCCCTACATAGTCCACTACCCTTTTCCCTACATAGTCCAATACCATTTTCCCTACATAGTCCACTACCCTTTTCTCTACATAGTCCACTACCATTTTCCCTACATAGTGCACTACCCTTTTCTCTACATAGTGCACTACCCTTTTCCCTACATAGTGCACTACCCTTTTCCCTACATAGTCCACTATCCCTTTCTCTACATAGTCCACTACCCCTTTCTCTACATAGTGCACTTACTTTCTGAGTCAGTTCCCCAAAAGCATCTTAAGGCTAAGTTCATCGTTAGAAGCATAGGATCCTATGGTTTCAACAATGAACTATGGTTCTAACGATGAACTATGGTTCTAACAATTAACTATGGTTCGAATGATGAACAGTAGTTCTAAAGATTAACTATGGTTCTAAAGATTAACTATGGTTCTGATGATGAACTACGGTTCCAACGATTAACTATGGTTCTAACGATTAATTATTGTTCTAACAATGAATTATAGTTCTACCAATTAACTATGGTTCTAACAATAAATTATAGATCTAATGATGTACAATGGTTATAACAATTAACTATGGCTCTAACGGCCTTAAGATGCTTTTGGGAAACCGAGCATGGTCAATAATAGAGCACCATCAGATCCAGGACAATAATAGAGCACCATCAGACCCAGGTCAATAATAGAGCACCATCAGATCCAGGTCAATAATAGAGCACCATCAGATCCAGGTCAATAATAGAGCACCATCAGACCCAGGTCAATAATAGAGCACCATCAGATCCAGGTCAATAATAGAGCACCATCAGACCCAGGTCAATAATAGAGCACCATCAGACCCAGGTCAATAATAGAGCACCATCAGACCCAGGTCAATAATAGAGCACCATCAGACCCAGGTCAATAATAGAGCACCATCAGACCCAGGTCAATAATAGAGCACCATCAGATCCAGGTCAATAATAGAGCACCATCAGACCCAGGTCAATAATAGAGCACCATCAGACCCAGGTCAATAATAGAGCACCATCAGACCCAGGTCAATAATAGAGCACCATCAGACCCAGGTCAATAATAGAGCACCATCAGACCATCAGACCCAGGTCAATAATAGAGCACCATCAGACCCAGGTCAATAATAGAGCACCATCAGACCCAGGTCAATAATAGAGCACCATCAGACCATCCAGACACCATCAGGTCAATAATAGAGCACCATCAGACCATCAGACCCAGGTCAATAATAGAGCACCATCAGACCCAGGTCAATAATAGAGCACCATCAGACCATCAGACCCAGGTCAATAATAGAGCACCATCAGACCATCAGACCCAGGTGAAGAGTAGAGCACCATCAGACCCAGGTCAATAAGAGAGCACCATCAGACCCAGGTCAATAATAGAGCAACATTAGACCATCAGACCCAGGTGAAGAGTAGAGCACCATCAGACCCAGGTCAATAAGAGAGCACCATCAGACCAAGGTCAATAATAGAGCACCATCAGACCATCAGACCAAGGTGAAGAGTAGAGCACCATCAGACCCAGGTCAATAATAGAGCACCATCAGACCATCAGACCCAGGTGAAGAGTAGAGCACCATCAGACCCAGGTCAATAAGAGAGCACCATCAGACCCAGGTCAATTAAATAGCATCATCAGTCCCAGGTCAACAGTAGAGCACCATCAGACCCAGGTCAATAGTAGAGCACCATCAGACCCAGGTCAATAATAGACCACCATCAGACCCAGGTCAATAATAGAGCACCATCAGACCATCAGACACCAGGTCAATAGTAGATCACCATCAGACCATCAGACCCAGGTCAATAATAGAGCACCATCAGACCATCAGACCCAGGTCAATAATAGAGCACCATCAGACCATCAGACCCAGGTGAAGAGTAGAGCACCATCAGACCCAGGTCAATAAGAGAGCACCATCAGACCCAGGTCAATAATAGAGCAACATTAGACCATCAGACCCAGGTGAAGAGTAGAGCACCATCAGACCCAGGTCAATAAGAGAGCACCATCAGACCCAGGTCAATAATAGAGCACCATCAGACCATCAGACCAAGGTGAAGAGTAGAGCACCATCAGACCCAGGTCAATAATAGAGCACCATCAGACCATCAGACCCAGGTGAAGAGTAGAGCACCATCAGACCCAGGTCAATAAGAGAGCACCATCAGACCCAGGTCAATTAAATAGCATCATCAGTCCCAGGTCAACAGTAGAGCCCATCAGACCCAGGTCAATAGTAGACCATCAGACCCAGGTCAATAATAGACCATCAGACCCAGGTCAATAATAGACACCATCAGACCCAGGTCAATAATAGAGCACCATCAGACCATCAGACCAGGTCAATAGTAGAGCACCATCAGACCATCAGACCCAGGTCAATAATAGAGCACCATCAGACCATCAGACCCAGGTCAATAGTAGAGCACCATCAGACCATCAGACCAGGTGAAGAGTAGAGCACCATCAGAACCAGGTCAATAATAGAGCACCATCAGACCACCCAGGTCAATAATAGAGCACCATCAGACCATCAGACCCAGGTGAAGAGTAGAGCACCATCAGACCAGGTCAATAAATAGAGAGCACCATCAGACCCAGGTCAATAATAGAGCACCATCAGACCCAGGTCAAGAGTAGAGCACCATCAGACCCAGGTCAACAGTAGAGCACCATCAGACCCAGGTCAATAGTAGAGCACCATCAGACCCAGGTCAATAATAGACCACCATCAGACCCAGGTCAATAATAGAGCACCATAAGACCCAGGTCAATAATAGAGCACCATTAGACCATCAGACACAGGTCAATAGTAGATCACCATCAGACCATCAGACCCAAGTCAATAATAGAGCACCATCAGACCATCAGACCCAGGTCAATAGTAGAGCACCATCAGACCATCAGACCCAGGTGAAGAGTAGAGCACCATCAGACCCAGGTCAATAATAGAGCACCATCAGACCATCAGACCAAGGTCAATAGTAGAGCACCATCAGACCCAGGTCAATAATAGAGCACCATCAGACCATCAGACCCAGGTGAAGAGTAGAGCACCATCAGACCCAGGTCAATAAGAGAGCACCATCAGACCCAGGTCAATTAAATAGCATCATCAGTCCCAGGTCAACAGTAGAGCACCATCAGACCCAGGTCAATAGTAGAGCACCATCAGACCCAGGTCAATAATAGACCACCATCAGACCCAGGTCAATAGTAGAGCACCATCAGACCCAGGTCAATAGTAGAGCACCATCAGACCCAGGTCAATAATAAGACCACCATCAGACCCAGGTCAATAATAGAGCACCATCAGACCATCAGACCCAGGTCAATAGTAGAGCACCATCAGACCATCAGACCCAATAATCAATAATAGAGCACCATCAGACCATCAGACCCAGGTCAATAGTAGAGCACCATCAGACCATCAGACCCAGGTGAAGAGTAGAGCACCATCAGACCCAGGTCAATAATAGAGCACCATCAGACCATCAGACCCAGGTCAATAATAGAAAACCATCAGACCATCAGACCCAGGTGAAGAGTAGAGCACCATCAGAACCAGGTCAATAATAGAGCACCATCAGACCATCAGACCCAGGTCAATAATAGAGCACCATCAGACCATCAGACCCAGGTGAAGAGTAGAGCACCATCAGACCCAGGTCAATAAGAGAGCACCATCAGACCCAGGTCAATAATAGAGCACCATCAGACCATCAGACCCAGGTGAATAGTAGAGCACCATCAGACCCAGGTCAATAAGAGAGCCCATCAGACCAAGGTCAATAATAGAGCACCATCAGACCATCAGACCAAGGTGAAGAGTAGAGCACCATCAGACCCAGGTCAATAATAGAGCACCATCAGACCATCAGACCCAGGTGAAGAGTAGAGCACCATCAGACCCAGGTCAATAAGAGAGCACCATCAGACCCAGGTCAATTAAATAGCATCATCAGTCCCAGGTCAACAGTAGAGCACCATCAGACCCAGGTCAATAGTAGAGCACCATCAGACCCAGGTCAATAATAGACCACCATCAGACCCAGGTCAATAATAGAGCACCATAAGACCCAGGTCAATAATAGAGCACCATCAGACCATCAGACACAGGTCAATAGTAGAGCACCATCAGACCATCAGACCCAGGTCAATAGTAGAGCACCATCAGACCATCAGACCCAGGTCAATAGTAGAGCACCATAAGACCCAGGTCAATAATAAAGCAGCATCAGACCATCAGACCCAGGTCAATAATAGAGCACCATCAGACCATCAGACCCAGGTCAATAATAGAGCACCATCAATCCCAGGTCAATAATAGAGCACCATCAGCCCATCAGACCCAGGTGAAGAGTAGAGCACCATCAGACCAAGGTCAATAATAGAGCACCATCAGACCATCAGACCCAGGTGAAGAGTAGAGCACCATGAGAACCAGGTCATTAATTGAGCACCATCAGACCATCAGACCCAGGTCAATAATAGAACACCATCAGACCATCAGACCCAGGTGAAGAGTAGAGCACCATCAGACCCAGGTCAATAAGAGAGCACCATCAGACCCAGGTCAATAATAGAGCAACATCAGACCATAAGACCCAGGTCAATAATAGAGCACCATCAGACCATCAGACCACAGGTCAATAGTAGAGCACCATCAGACCATCAGACCCAGGTCAATAGTAGAGCACCATCAGACCATCAGACCCAGGTCAATAGTAGAGCACCATCAGACCAAGGTCAATAATAGAGCACCATCAGACCCAGGTCAATAGTAGAGCACCATCAGACCATCAGACCCAGGTCAATAATAGAGCACAATCAGACCCACGTCAATAATAAAGCACCATCAGACCCAGGTCAATAATAGAGCACCATCAGTCCCAGGTCAATAGTAGAGCACCATCAGACCCAGGTCAATAGTAGAGCACCATCAGACCCAGGTCAATAATAGAGCACCATCAGACCATCAGACCCAGGTCAATAATAGAGCACCATCAATCCCAGGTCAATAATAGAGCACCATCAGACCATCAGACCCAGGTGAAGAGTAGAGCACCATCAGACCAAGGTCAATAATAGTGCACCATCAGACCATCAAACCCAGGTCAATAGTAGAGCACCCTCAGACCCAGGTCAATAGTAGAGCACCCTCAGACCCAGGTCAATAATAGAGCACCATCAGACCCAGGTCAATAATAGAGCACCATCAGACCCAGGTCAATAATAGAGCACCATCAATCCCAGGTCAATAATAGAGCACCATCAGACCATCAGACCCAGGTGAAGAGTAGAGCACCATCAGACCAAGGTCAATAATAGTGCACCATCAGACCATCAGACCCAGGTCAATAATAGAGCAACATCAGACCCAGGTCAATAATAGAGCACCATCAGACCCAGGTCAATAATAGAGCACCATCAGACCATCAGACCCAGGTGAAGAGTAGAGCACCATCACAACCAGGTCAATAAGAGAGCACCATCCGACCCATGTCAATAAAATAGCATCATCAGTCCCAGGTCAACAGTAGAGCACCATCAGACCCAGGTCAATAGTAGAGCACCATCAGACCCAGGTCAATAGTAGAGCACCATCAGACCCAGGTCAATAATAGACCACCATCAGACCCAGGTCAATAATAGAGCACCATAAGACCCAGGTCAATAATAGAGCACCATCAGACCATCAGACACAGGTCAATAGTAGAGCACCATCAGACCATCAGACCCAGGTCAATAGTAGAGCACCATCAGACCATCAGACCCAGGTCAATAGTAGAGCACCATCAGACCAAGGTCAATAATAGAGCACCATCAGACCCAGGTCAATAATAGAGCACCATCAGACCATCAGACCCAGGTCAATAATAGAGCACCATCAGACCCAGGTCAATAATAAGCACCATCAGCCCAGGTCAATAATAGAGCAGGTCAATAATAGAGCACCATCAGACCCAGGTCAATAGTAGAGCACCATCAGACCCAGGTCAATAGTAGAGCACCATCAGACCCAGGTCAATAGTAGAGCACCATCAGACCCAGGTCAATAATAGAGCACCATCAGACCCAGGTCAATAATAGAGCACCATCAGACCATCAGACCCAGGTCAATAGTAGAGCACCATCAGACCCAGGTCAATAATAAAGCAGCACCAGACCATCAGACCCAGGTCAATAATAGAGCACCATCAGACCATCAGACCCAGGTCAATAATAGAACACCATCAGACCATCAGACCCAGGTCAATAATAGAGCACCATCAGACCCAGGTCAATAAGCAGAGCAGGTCAATATCAGACCCAGGTCAATAGTAGAGCACCATCAGACCCAGGTCAATAATAAAGCACCATCAGACCATCAGACCCAGGTCAATAATAGAGCACCATCAGACCATCAGACCCAGGTCAATAATAGAGCACCATCAATCCCAGGTCAATAATAGAGCACCATCAGACCATCAGACCCAGGTGAAGAGTAGAGCACCATCAGACCAAGGTCAATAATAGTGCACCATCAGACCATCAGACCCAGGTCAATAATAGAACACCATCAGACCATCAGACCCAGGTGAAGAGTAGAGCACCATCAGACCCAGGTCAATAATAGAGCAACATCAGACCATCAGACCCAGGTGAAGAGTAGAGCACCATCAGACCCAGGTCAATAAGAGAGCACCATCAGACCAAGGTCAATAATAGAGCACCATCAGACCATCAGACCCAGGTGAAGAGTAGAGCACCATCAGACCCAGGTCAATAAGAGAGCACCATCAGACCCAGGTCAATAATAGAGCAACATCAGACCATCAGACCCAGGTCAAGAGTAGAGCACCATCAGACCCAGGTCAATAAGAGAGCACCATCAGACCCAGGTCAATAATAGAGCACCATCAGAACCAGGTCAATAGAGAGCACCATCAGACCCAGGTCAATAATAGAGCACCATCAGACCCAGGTCAATAGTAGAGCACCATCAGACCATCAGACCCAGGTCAATAATAGAGCACCATCAGACCCACCAATAATAAAGCACCATCAGACCCAGGTCAATAATAGAGCACCATCAGTCCCAGGTCAATAGTAGAGCACCATCAGACCCAGGTCAATAGTAGTCAGAGAGCACCATCAGACCCAGGTCAATAATAGAGCACCATCAGACCCAGGTCAATAATAGAGCACCATCAGACCCAGGTCAAATAGTAGAGCACCATCAGACCATCAGACCCAGGTCAATAGTAGAGCACCATCAGACCCAGGTCAATAATAAAGCAGCATCAGACCATCAGACCCAGGTCAATAAGAGCACCATCAGACACCATCAGACCCATCAGACCCAGGTCAATAATAGAGCACCATCAGACCATCAGACCCAGGTGAAGAGTAGAGCACCATCAGACCCAGGTCAATAAGAGAGCACCATCAGACCCAGGTCAATAATAGAGCAACATCAGACCATCAGACCCAGGTGAAGAGTAGAGCACCATCAGACCCAGGTCAATAAGAGAGCACCATCAGACCCAGGTCAATAGTAGAGCACCATAAGACCCAGGTCAATAATAAAGCAGCATCAGACCATCAGACCTAGGTCAATAATAGAGCACCATCAGACCATCAGACCCAGGTCAATAATAGAGCACCATCAATCCCAGGTCAATAATAGAGCACCATCAGACCATCAGACCCAGGTGAATAGTAGAGCACCATCAGACCAGGTCAATAATAGAGCACCATCAGACCATCAGACCCAGGTCAATAATAGAACACCATCAGACCATCAGACCCAGGTGAAGAGTAGAGCACCATCAGACCCAGGTCAATAATAGAGCAATATCAGACCATCAGACCCAGGTCAAGAGTAGAGCACCATCAGACCCAGGTCAATAAGAGAGCACCATCAGACCCAGGTCAATAATAGAGCACCATCAGACCATCAGACCCAGGTGAAGAGTAGAGCACCATCAGACCCAGGTCAATAAGAGAGCACCATCAGACCCAGGTCAATAATAGAGCACCATCAGACCATCAGACCCAGGTCAAGAGTAGAGCACCATCAGACCCAGGTCAATAAGACACCATCAGACCCAGGTCAATAATAGAGCACCATCAGACCAGGTCAATAATAGAGCACAGACCCAGGTCAAGACCAGGTCAATAATAGAGCACCATCAGACCCAGGTCAATAATAGACCACCCCAGGTCAGAGCACCATCAGACCCAGGTCAATAATAGAGCACCATCAGACCCAGGTCAATAATAGAGCACCATCAGACCCAGGTCAATAATAGAGCACCATCAGTCCCAGGTCAATAGTAGAGCACCATCAGACCCAGGTCAATAGTAGAGCACCATCAGACCCAGGTCAATAGTAGAGCACCATCAGACCCAGGTCAATAATAGAGCACCATCAGACGCAGGTCAATAGTAGAGCACCATCAGACCATCAGACCCAGGTCAATAGTAGAGCACCATAAGACCCAGGTCAATAATAAAGCAGCATCAGACCATCAGACCCAGGTCAATAATAGAGCACCATCAGACCATCAGACCCAGGTCAATAATAGAGCACCATCAGACCATCAGACCCAGGTCAAGAGTAGAGCACCATCAGACCCAGGTCAATAAGAGAGCACCATCAGACCCAGGTCAATAATAGAGCACCATCAGACCATCAGACCCAGGTCAAGAGTAGAGCACCATCAGACCCAGGTCAATAAGAGAGCACCATCAGACCCAGGTCAATAGTAGAGCACCATCAGACCCAGGTCAATAATAAAGCAGCATCAGACCATCAGACCCAGGTCAATAATAGAGCACCATCAGACCATCAGACCCAGGTCAATAATAGAGCACCATCAATCCCAGGTCAATAATAGAGCACCATCAGACCATCAGACCCAGGTGAAGATAGAGCACCATCAGACCAAGGTCAATAATAGTGCACCATCAGAGCACCAGACCATCAGACCCAGGTCAATAATAGAACACCATCAGACCCAGGTCAGACCCAGGTCAAGACCCAGGTCAATAGCACCATCAGACCCAGGTCAATAATAGAGCAACATCAGACCATCAGACCCAGGTGAAGAGTAGAGCACCATCAGACCCAGGTCAATAAGAGAGCACCATCAGACCAGGTCAATAATAGAGCACCATCAGACCATCAGACCCAGGTGAAGAGTAGAGCACCATCAGACCCAGGTCAATAAGAGAGCACCATCAGACCCAGGTCAATAATAGAGCAACATCAGACCATCAGACCCAGGTGAAGAGTAGAGCACCATCAGACCCAGGTCAATAAGAGAGCACCATCAGACCCAGGTCAATAATAGACTACCATCAGACCCAGGTCAATAGTAGAGCACCATCAGAACCAGGTCAAAAATAGAGCACCATCAGACCCAGGTCAATAATAGAGCACCATCAGACCCAGGTCAATAATAGAGCAACATCAGACCCAGACCCAGGTCAATAATAGAGCACCATCAGAACCAGGTCAATAATAGAGCACCATCAGACCCAGGTCAATAGTAGAGCACCATCAGACAATCAGACCCAGGTCAATAATAGAGCACCATCAGACCCAGGTCAATAATAGAGCACCATCAGAACCCCAGGTCAATAATAGAGCACCATCAGACCCAGGTCAATAGTAGAGCACCATCAGACCCAGGTCAATAATAGAGCACCATCAGAACCAGGTCAATAATAGAGCACCATCAGAACCAGGTCAATAATAGAGCACCATCAGACCATCAGACCCAGGTCAATAGTAGAGCACCATCAGACCCAGGTCAATAATAGAGCACCATCAGACCCAGGTCAATAATAGAGCACCATCAGACCCAGGTCAATAATAGAGCACCATCAGATCCAGGTCAATAATAGAGCACCATCAGACCATCAGACCCAGGTCAATAGTAGAGCACCATCAGACCCAGGTCAATAATAAAGCAGCATCAGACCATCAGACCAAGGTCAATAATAGAGGACCATCAGACCATCAGACCCAGGTTAATTATAGAGCACCATCAGACCATCAGACCCAGGTCAATAATAGAGCACCATCAGACCCAGGTCAATATAGAGCACCATCAGACCATCAGACCCAGGTCAATAGTAGAGCACCATCAGACCCAGGTCAATAATAGAGCACCATCAAACCATCAGACCCAGGTAGATAATGGAGCACCATCAGACCCAGGTCAATAATAGAGCACCATCAGGACCAGGTCAATAATAGAGCACCATCAGACCCAGGTCAATAATAGAGCCCCACCAGACCCAGGTCAATAATAGAGCACCATCAGACCCAGGTCAATAATAGAGCACCATCAGACCCAGGTCAATAATAGAGCACCATCAGAACCAGGTCAATAATAGAGCACCATCAGAACCAGGTCAATAATAGAGCACCATCAGACCCAGGTCAAGGTCAATAGAGCACCATCAGACCATCAGACCCAGGTCAATAGTAGAGCACCATCAGACCCAGGTCAATAATAGAGCACCATCAAACCATCAGACCCAGGTCAATAATGGCACCATCAGACCAGGTCAATAATAGAGCACCATCAGGTCCAGGTCAATAATAGAGCACCATCAGACCCAGGTCAATAATAGAGCACCATCAGACCCAGGTCAATAATAGAGCACCATCAGACCAGGTCAATAATAGAGCACCATCAGACCCAGGTCAATAATAGAGCACACCATCAGACCCAGGTCAATAATAGAGCACCATCAGACCCAGGTCAATAATAGAGCACCATCAGACCATCAGACCCAGGTCAATAATAGAGCCCCATCAGAACCAGGTCAATAATAGAGCACCATCAGACCCAGGTCAATAGTAGAACACCATCAGACCCAGGTCAATAATTGAGCACCATCAGAACCAGGTCAATAATAGAGCACCATCAGACCCAGGTCAATAATAGAGCACCATCAGAACCAGGTCAATAATAGAGCACCATCAGAACCAGGTCAAAAATAGAGCACCATCAGAACCAGGTCAATAATAGAGCACCATCAGAACCAGGTCAATAATAGAGCACCATCAGACCATCAGACCCAGGTGAAGAGTATAGCAAAATCAGACCCAGGTCAATAAGAGAGCACCATCCGACCCAGGTCAATAATAGACCACCATCAGACCCAGGTCAATAATAGAGCACCATAAGACCCAGGTCAATAATAGAGCACCATCAGACCATCAGACCACAGGTCAATAGTAGAGCACCATCAGACCATCAGACCCAGGTCAATAGTAGAGCACCATCAGACCATCAGACCCAGGTCAATAGTAGAGCACCATCAGACCATCAGGGTCAATAGTAGAGCACCATCAGACCCAGGTCAATAATAGAGCACCATCAGACCCAGGTCAATAGTAGAGCACCATCAGACCCAGGTCAATAGTAGAGCACCATCAGACCATCAGACCCAGGTCAATAATAGAGCACCATCAGACCATCAGACCCAGGTCAATAGTAGAGCACCATAAGACCCAGGTCAATAATAAAGCAGCATCAGACCATCAGACCTAGGTCAATAATAGAGCACCATCAGACCATCAGACCCAGGTCAATAATAGAGCACCATCAATCCCAGGTCAATAATAGAGCACCATCAGACCATCAGACCCAGGTGAAGAGTAGAGCACCATCAGACCAAGGTCAATAATAGTGCACCATCAGACCATCAGACCCAGGTCAATAATAGAACACCATCAGACCATCAGACCCAGGTGAAGAGTAGAGCACCATCAGACCCAGGTCAATAAGAGAGCACCATCAGACCCAGGTCAATAATAGAGCAACATCAGACCATCAGACCCAGGTGAAGAGTAGAGCACCATCAGACCCAGGTCAATAATAGAGCACCATAAGACCCAGGTCAATAATAGAGCACCATCAGACCATCAGACCCAGGTGAAGAGTAGAGCACCATCAGACCCAGGTCAATACTAGAGCACTATCAGACCCAGGTCAATAATAGACTACCACCAGACCCAGGTCGATAGTAGAGCACCATCAGAACCAGGTCAAAAATAGAGCACCATCAGACCCAGGTCATTAATAGAGCACCATCAGACCCAGGTCAATAATAGAGCAACATCAGACCATCAGACCCAGGTCAATAATAGAGCAACATCAGACCCAGGTCAATAATAGAGCACCATCAGAACCAGGTCAATAATAGAGCACCATCAGACCCAGGTCAATAGTAGAGCACCATCAGACAATCAGACCCAGGTCAATAATAGAGCACCATCAGACCCAGGTCAATAATAGAGCACCATCAGAACCAGGTTAATAATAGAGCACCATCAGACCCAGGTCAATAGTAGAGCACCATCAGACCCAGGTCAATAATAGAGCACCACCAGAACCAGGTCAATAATAGAGCACCATCAGAACCAGGTCAATAATAGAGCACCATCAGACCATCAGACCCAGGTACATAGTAGAGCACTATCAGACCCAGGTCAATAATAGAGCACCATCAGACCCAGGTCAATAAAAGAGCACCATCAGATCCAGGTCAATAATAGAGCACCATCAGACCATCAGACCCAGGTCAATAGTAGAGCACCATCAGACCCAGGTCAATAATAAAGCACCATCAGACCATCAGACCAAGGTCAATAATAGAGGACCATCAGACCATCAGACCCAGGTTAATTATAGAGCACCATCAGACCATCAGACCCAGGTCAATAATAGAGCACCATCAGACCCAGGTCAATTATAGAGCACCATCAGACCATCAGACCCAGGTCAATAGTAGAGCACCATCAGACCCATGTCAATAATAGAGCACCATCAAACCATCAGACTCAGGTAGATAATGGAGCACCATCAGACCTAGGTCAATAATAGAGCACCATCAGGACCAGGTCAATAATAGAGCACCATCAGACCCAGGTCAATAATAGAGCCCCACCAGACCCAGGTCAATAATAGAGCACCATCAGACCCAGGTCAATAATACAGCACCATCAGACCCAGGTCAATAATAGAGCACCATCAGAACCAGGTCAATAATAGAGCACCATCAGAGACCAGGTCAATAATAGAGCACCATCAGACCCAGGTCAATATAGAGCACCATCAGACCCATCAGACCCAGGTCAATAGTAGAGCACCATCAGACCCAGGTCAATAATAGAGCACCATCAAACCATCAGACCCAGGTCATAATGGAGCACCATCAGACCTAGGTCAATAATAGAGCACCATCAGGACCAGGTCAATAATAGAGCACCATCAGACCCAGGTCAATAATAGAGCACCATCAGACCCAGGTCAATAATAGAGCACCATCAGACCCAGGTCAATAATAGAGCACCATCAGACCCAGGTCAATAATAGAGCACCATCAGAACCAGGTCAATAATAGAGCACCATCAGAACCAGGTCAATAATAGAGCACCATCAGACCCAGGTCAATAGTAGAACACCATCAGACCCAGGTCAATAATAGAGCACCATCAGACCCAGGTCAATAGAAGAGCACCATCAGACCATCAGACCCAGGTCAATAGTAGAGCACCATCAGACCCAGGTCAATAATAGAGCAATAGACCATCAGACCCCAGGTCAATAATAGAGCACCATCAGACCCAGGTCAATAATAGAGCACCATCAGAACCAGGTCAATAATAGAGCACCATCAGACCCAGGTCAATAGTAGAGCACCATCAGACCCAGGTCAATAATAGAGCACCATCAGATCCAGGTCAATAATAGAGCACCATCAGACCATCAGACCCAGGTCAATAGTAGAACACCATCAGACCCTTGTCAATAATAGAGCACCATCAGACCCAGGTCAATAGTAGAGCAACATCAGACCATCAGACCCAGGTCAATAGTAGAGAACCATCAGACCCAGGTCAATAATAAAGCAGCATCAGACCATCAGACCCAGGTAAATAATAGAGCACCATCAGACCATCAGACCCAGGTACATAGTAGAGCACTATCAGACTCAGGTCAATAATAGTGCACCATCAGAACATCAGACCCAGGTCAATAATAGAGCACCATCAGACCCAGGTCAATAATAGAGCACCATCAGACCCAGGTCAATAATAGAGCACCATCAGACCCAGGTCAATAATAGAGCACCATCAGACCAGGTCAATAATAGAGCACCATCAGACCATCAGACCCAGGTCAATAATAGAGCACCATCAGACCCAGGTCAATAATAGAGCACCATCAGATCCAGGTCATTAATAGAGCACCATCAGACCATCAGACCCTGGTCAACAATAGAGCACCATCAGACCCAGGTCAATAATAGAGCAACATCAGACCATCAGACCCAGGTGAATAATAGAGCAACATCAGACCCAAGTCAATAATAGAGCACCATCAGACCCAGGTCAATAATAGACTACCACCAGACCCAGGTCAATAGTAGAGCACCATCAGAACCAGGTCAAAAATAGAGCACCATCAGACCCAGGTCATTAATAGAGCACAATCAGACCATCAGACCCAGGTCAATAATAGAGCACCATCAGACCCAGGTCAATAATAGAGCAACATCCGACCATCAGACCCATGTCAATAATAGAGCAACATCAGACCCAAGTCAATAATAGAGCACCATCGGAACCAGGTCAATAATAGAGCACCATCAGACCCAGGTCAATAGTAGAGCACCATCAGACAATCAGACCCAGGTCAATAATAGAGCACCATCAGACCCAGGTCAATAATAGAGCACCATCAGAACCAGGTTAATAATAGAGCACCATCAGACCCAGGTCAATAGTAGAGCACCATCAGACCCAGGTCAATAATAGAGCACGACCAGAACCAGGTCAATAATAGAGCACCATCAGAACCAGGTCAATAATAGAGCACCATCAGACCATCAGACACCATCCAGGTCATAATAGAGCACCATCAGACCCAGGTCAATAATAGAAGAACATCCATCAGAACATCAGACCCAGGTCAATAATAGAGCACCATCAGACCCAGGTCAATAATAGAGCACCATCAGACCCAGGTCAATAATAGAGCACCATCAGATCCAGGTCAATAATAGAGCACCATCAGACCATCAGACCCAGGTCAATAATAGAGCACCATCAGACCATCAGACCCAGGTCAATAGTAGAGCACCATCAGACCAGGTCAATAATAAAGCAGCATCAGACCATCAGACCCAGGTCAATAATAGAGCACCATCAGACCATCAGACCCAGGTCAATAGTAGAGCACCATCAGACCCAGGTCAATAATAGAGCACCTTCAGACCATCAGACCCAGGTACATAGTAGAGCACCATCAGACCCAGGTCAATAATAGAGCACCATCAGACCATCAGACCCAGGTCAATAATAGAGCACCATCAGACCCAGGTCAATAATAATATAGCACCATCAGAACCAGGTCAATAATAGAGCACCATCAGACCCAGGTCAATAATAGAGCACCATCAGACCCAGGTCAATAGTAGAGCACCATCAGACCATCACACCCAGGTCAATAGTAGAGCACCATCAGACCCAGGTCAATAATAAAGCAGCATCAGACCATCAGACCAAGGTCAACAATAGAGCACCATCAGATGATTAGACCCAGGTACATAGTAGAGCACTATCAGACCCAGGTCAATAATAGAGCACCATCAGACCCATGTCAATAATAGAGCACCATCAGACCCAGGTCAATAATAGAGCACCATCAGACCATCAGACCCAGGTACATAGTAGAGCACTATCAGACCCAGGTCAATAATAGAGCACCTTCAGACCATCAGACCCAGGTACATAGTAGAGCACCATCAGACCCAGGTCAATAATAGAGCACCATCAGACCATCAGACCCAGGTCAATAATAGAGCACCATCAGACCCAGGTCAATAATAGAGCACCATCAGACCAATAGGTCAATAATAGAGCACCATCAGATCCAGGTCAATAATAGAGCACCATCAGACCATCAGACCCAGGTCAATAGTAGAGCACCATCAGACCCAGGCCAATAATAGAGCACCATCAGACCATCAGACCCAGGTACATAGTAGAGCACTATCAGACCCAGGTCAATAATAGAGCACCATCAGAACATCAGACTCAGGTCAATAATAGAGCACCATCAGACCCAGGTCAATAATAGAGAACCATCAGAACATCAGACCCTGGTCAATAACAGAGCACCATCAGACCATCAGACCCAGGTCAATAATAGAGCACCATCAGAACCAGGTCAATAATAGAGCACCATCAGACCCAGGTCAATAGTAGAGCACCTTCAGACCCAGGTCAATAGTAGAGCACCATGAGAACCAGGTCAATAATAGAGCACCATCAGACCCAGGTCAATAATAGAGCACCATCAGACCATCAGACTCAGGTCAATAATAGAGCACCATCAGACACAGGTCAATAATAGAGCACCATCAGATCCAGGTCAATAATAGAGCACCATCAGACACAGGTCAATAATAGAGCACCATCAGAACCAGGTCACTAATAGAGCACCATCAGACCCAGGTCAATAATAGAGCACCATCAGACCCAGGTCAATAATAGAGCACCACCAGACCCAGGTCAATAATAGAGCACCATCAGAACCAGGTCAATACTAGAGCACCATCAGACCATCAGGCCCAGGTACATAGTAGAGCACCATCAGAACCAGGTCAATAATAGAGCACCATCAGACCCAATAATAGATCAGACACCATCAGACCCAGGTCAATAGTAGAGCACCATCAGACCCAGGTCAATAACAGAGCACCATCAGATCCAGGTCAATAATAGAGCACCATCAGAACATCAGACCCAGGTCAATAATAGAGCACCATCAGACCCAGGTCAATAATAGAGCACCATCAGACCCAGGTCAATAATAGAGCACCATTAGAACATCAGATCCAGGTCAATAATAGAGCAGCATCAGACCATCAGACCCAGGTCAATAATAGAGCACCATCTGACCATCAGACCCAGGTACATAGTAGAGCACTATCAGAACCAGGTCACTAATAGAGCACCATCAGACCCAGGTCAATAATAGAGCACCATCAGACCCAGGTCAATAATAGAGCACCATCAGACCCAGGTCAATAATAGAGCACCATCAGAACCAGGTCAATAATAGAGCACCATCAGACCCAGGTCAATAATATAGCACCATCAGACCCAGGTCAATAATAGAGCACCATCAGAACCAGGTCAATAATAGAGCCCCATCAGAAGCAGGTCAATAATAGAGCACCATCAGACCCAGGTCAATAGTAGAGCACCATCAGACCCAGGTCAATAATAGAGCAGCATCAGACCATCAGACCCAGGTAAATAATAGAGCACCATCAGACCATCAGACCCAGGTACATAGTAGAGCACTATCAGACTCAGGTCAATAATAGAGCACCATCAGAACATCAGACCCAGGTCAATAATAGAGCACCATCAGACGATCAACCCAGGTACATAGTAGAGCACCATCAGACCCAGGTCAATAATAGAGCACCATCAGAACATCAGACCCAGGTTAATTATAGAGCACCATCAGACCATCAGACCCAGGTCAATAATAGAGCACCATCAGACCCAGGTCAATAATAGAGCACCATCAGACCATCAGACCCAGGTCAATAGTAGAGCACCATCAGACCCAGGTCAATAATAGAGCACCAGCAGACCATCAGACCCAGGTAGATAATGGAGCACCATCAGACCCAGGTCAATAATAGAGCACCATCAGACCAGGTCAGACCCATCAGACCCAGGTCAATAATAGAGCACCATCAGACCCAGGTCAATAATAGAGCACCATCAGAAGCAGGTCAATAATAGAGCACCATCAGACCCAGGTCAATAATAGAGCACCATCAGACCATCAGACCCAGGTCAATAATAGAGCACCATCAGACCCAGGTCAATAATAGAGCACCATCAGACCAGGGTCAATAATAGAGCACCATCAGACCCAGGTCAATAATAGAGCACCATCAGACCATCAGACCCAGGTCAATAATAGAGCACCATCAGACCCCCAGGTCAATAATAGAGCACCATCAGACCCAGGTCAATAATAGAGCACCATCAGACCCAGGTCAATAATAGAGCACCATCAGACCCATCAGCAGACCATCAGACCCAGGTCAATAATAGAGCACCATCAGACCAGGTCAATAATAGAGCACCATCAGACCCAGGTCAATAAGCACCATAGAGCACCATCAGACCCAGGTCAATAATAGAGCACCATCAGACCATCAGACCCAGGTCAATAATAGAGCACCATCAGACCCAGGTCAATAATAGAGCACCATCAGACCCAGGTCAATAATAGAGCACCATCAGACCCAGGTCAATAATAGAGCACCATCAGACCCAGGTCAATAATAGAGCACCATCAGACCAACCCAGGTCAATAACAGAGCACCATCAGACCCAGGTCAATACCATCATAGAGCAGGTCATCCATCAGACCCAGGTCAATAATAGAGCAGCATCAGACCAGGTCAGACCCAGGTCAATAATAGAGCACCATCTGACCATCAGACCCAGGTACATAGTAGAGCACCATCAGACCCAGGTCAATAATAGAGCACCATCAGACCCCCAGGTCAATAATAGAGCACCATCAGACCATCAGACCCAGGTCAATAATAGAGCACCATCAGACCCAGGTCAATAATAGAGCACCATCAGACCAGGTCAATAATAGTAGAGCACCATCAGACCCAGGTCAATAATAGAGCACCATCAGACCCAGGTCAATAATAGAGCACCATCAGACCCAGGTCAATAATAGAGCACCATCAGACCCAGGTCAATAATAGAGCACCATCAGACCCAGGCCAATAATAGAGCACCATCAGAACCAGATCAATAATAGAGCACCATCAGACCCAGGTCAATAATAGAGCACTGTATAGGGAAAAAGGTTTCCTTATGAGACGCACCCTCTTTCTGCTGCCGGTTATAGTGGGTGTGACTCTGGAAACCTCAACCCCAGACTGCTTGACTGTGTCTGGCTCTGTCACCTTCCCCAGGCCAGTGTCAACACCCTCCCAATGCACACACTCACTTAGCCAGTCAAATCAAATTAAATCAAATCTAATTGTATTTGTCACATGCGCCGAATACTACAGGTGTTGACCTTCCACTGAAATGCAACAAAGTAGTTTTAAAACATTTTGGTGGAAAAGTTAACAAATAATTAAGGAACAACAATAAAATAAGAGTAGTGAGGCTATTTACAACGGGTACAGAGTCAATGTGTGGGGGCACCGGTTAGTCCAGGTAATTGAGGTAATATGTACATGTAGGTAGAGGTAACACCCTCCACAAGCACAGGTTCACACTTCCAGTCAGCGCTTTCCAGAGGTTCACACTTCCAGTCAGCGCTTTCCAGAGGTTCACACTTCCAGTCAGGCCTTTCCAGAGGTTCACACTTCCAGTCAGGCCTTTCCAGAGGTTCACACTTCCAGTCAGGCCTTTCCAGAGGTTCACACTTCCAGTCAGGCCTTTCCAGAGGTTCACACTTCCAATCAGGCCTTTCCAGAGGTTCACACTTCCAGTCAGGCCTTTCCAGTGGTTCACACTTCCAGTCAGGCCTTTCCAGAGGTTCACACTTCCAGTCAGGCCTTTCCAGAGGTTCACACTTCCAATCAGGCCTTTCCAGAGGTTCACACTTCCAGTCAGGCCTTTCCAGAGGTTCACACTTCCAGTCAGGCCTTTCCAGAGGTTCACACTTCCAGTCAGGCCTTTCCAGACGAAACAGTTAGTTATACATTAAGGTTAGGGAGGTGGAACTTACATTTTGAAACTGAGAGAGAAATAATAAACTACTTTAGCGATGTTGCTGTTTGTCCCTGACATTGTATAGGTAGTAACGATTCTGAACGATTCTGAAAAAGTTGGTCTCAAAAATCGGTATAATAAAACCAAACAAAGCAAAGGGGTAGCTTCAGTTTCTGCTTCAGTGTTTAAATGAATCCATCTGAATCTATACCCAGCCGCTCCATTGGATTCCATTTTCTCTAAAAGCCCTTCAGTGTTTAAATAAATCCATCTGAATCTATACGCAGCCGCTCCATTGGATTCCATTTTCTCTAAAAGCCCTTCAGTGTTTTAATGAATCCATCTGAATCTATACGCAGCCGCTCCATTGGATTCCATTTTCTCTAAAATCCCTTCAGTGTTTTAATGAATCCATCTGAATCTATACCCAGCCGCTCCATTGGATTCCATTTTCTCTAAAAGCCCTTCAGTGTTTAAATGAATCCATCTGAATCTATACCCAGCCTCTCCATTGGGTTCCATTTTCTCTAAAAGCCCTTCAGTGTTTAAATGAATCCATCTGAATCTATACCCAGCCTCTCCATTGGGTTCCATTTTCTCTAAAAGCCCTATATGAAACTATACTGTAATACCAGAGGCCATATGTATCAAGTGTCTCAGAGGTGGAGTGCTGATCCAGGATCAGGTCTCCCCTGTCCAAGTAGTCATATTCATTGTGATATTCAAAGCCAAACTGATCCTGAATTAGCACTCCTACTCTGAGACGCTTGATACATACGGCCCCAGGTCTTAAGGTCAAAGGGGCATGTGACTGCCATGTCCCTTGTCCGGCACATTCAGTGTTCTTCAACCCTGGAGGTGTGCATTCTTCACGCCCCGGTAGGCAGAGCAACAACACCCCCCGAAAACCAGTGGACCTCTCACCTTACCCTGGGAACTGATCGACGGACAGAGTTCATTCTAAGTTTCTTCAAAGTTCAGAGTGTTAGCTTGAAATAAGGGTTAAGATCAAAGAAACAAAAGTAAATAGCATAATATCGTAACAGGAGAGGGAGAGAGAGAAAGAGAGAGAGAGAGAGAGAGAGAGAGAGAGAAAGAGAGAACATCATCACAACACTGCATATATTTAAAAAATGACAATTGAAATGTCTTTATTCTTATGGAAGTGTAATGTTTACTGTCCATTTTTTATTGTTTATTTCACTTTCATTTATGATTTATTTCACTTGCTTTGGCAATGTACACATATGTTTCCCATGCCAATAAAGCCCTTAACTTGAAATTGAAATAGAATTTAGAGGCTGTAAAGTGGCTCAATTTTGGGACCTATGGATCATAAACCTATGGACCTGTACCACAAAAGCTATTGTGGTTCAGATAGAGACAGAACTATGCCCTTACAATCCATGGTTTCAGAAAGGGATAGGGCATACTCATAACATAACTCTACAGTAATAAGTTAACAGTAGATGTCAAAATATATATTCTATATTCTATATGATCTAGTTTTATGTCAATACCAAGTTTCAAGTTTCATCAGGTCAATGATGTGTGCAGTACATGCACCAGTCTCTGGTTCATTCAGAGTTGCTTTCACCCCTGGAGGTGTGTAAACTTCACGCCCAACCATGCCGACACCTGAATATGAGCACAGAGTGGGTTCCTAGTTCCCACAGGAGGACCAGCAACACTTCACCCTGGTTAAGTCTGGACAGGGGTTGAGAAGTTGATCTAAAAGTTGAGAAGTTTATCATGTTGGTTCCATTCAGGTGGTACTAGCACATAGCCTCTTATGGGGGACAAAGTGAAGGTAAAAATGAAGAGAGCAGTCCAATAAATAACTCCCAGAAGAGTCCAGGTATTACAATTCAAATGCTGTTGATTTATGTTGTATTATTCATCATGACCAGACAGGCCTACTATTACCAATAGCCTACTACATGAAAATCAGGTTAATATCAAGTCAATATCAGGTCAATATCAGGTCATTATCAAGTCAATATCAGGTCAATATCAGGTCATTATCAGGTCAATATCAAGTCAATATCAAGTCAATATCAGGTCAATATCAGGTCATTATCAAGTAAATATCAGGTCAATATCAGGTCTTTATCAAGTCAATATCAGGTCTTTATCAAGTCAATATCAAGTCTTTATCAAGTCAATATCAAGTCAATATCAGGTCAATATCAGGTCATTATCAAGTCAATATCAGGTCAAAATCAGGTCTTTATTAGGTAGATATCATGTCTATATCAGGTAAGTATCAGGTCAATATTAGGTCAATATCAGGTCATTATCAGGTCAATATCACTTTTTTGTCAGGTCAATATCAGGTCTTTATTAGGTCGATATCAGGACTTTATCACGTCTTTATTAGGTCAATATCAGGTCTTTATTAGGTCAATAACAGGTCAATATTTTTTTTTAACCTTTTTTAACTAGGCAAGTCAGTTAAGAACAAATTATTTTCTTCAATGACAGCCTAGGAACAGTGGGTTAACTTCCTTGTTCAGGGGTAGAACTACATAATTTTTTCCTTGTAAGCTCTGGGAATCAAACTTGCAACCTTTCGGTTACTAGCCCAAAGCTATAACCACTAGAATTCCTGCCGCCCCAAAATCAGGTCAATATCATGTCAATATCAGTTCAATATCAGGTCAATAGCCGGTCAATATCAGTTTATTGTCAGTTCGATATAATTTCAATATCAAGTCAATATCAAGTCAATATCACTTATTTATTAGATCAATATAAAGTCTTTATCAGGATAATATAACATCAATATCACGTCTTTATTAGGTCAAAATCACGTCATTACTATGTCAATATCACGACAATATCAGGTCAATATCAGGACAATATCAGGTCTTTGAATAGTCAATATCATGTCAATATCATGTCAATATCATGTCAATATCATGTCAATTTCAGGTAATATCAGGTCTTTATTATGTCAATATCAGGTTAAGATCAGGTCAAAATCAGGTCTTTATCATGTCAATATCAGGTCAAAATCAGGTCAATATCAGGTCTTTATTAGGTCAATATCATGTCAATATCACGTCTTTATTAGGTCAAAATCACGTCATTACTATGTCAATATCACGACAATATCATGTCAATATTATGTCAATTTCAGGTAATATCAGGTCTTTATTATGTCAATATCAGGTTAAGATCAGGTCAAAATCAGGTCTTTATCATGTCAATATCAGGTCTTTATTATGTCAATATCATGTCAATATCAGGTCTTTATTAGGTCAATATCACGTCTTTATTAGGTCAAAATCACATCTTTACTATGTCAATATCAGGTCAATATGAGGACAATATCAGGTCTTTGATAGGTCAATATATTGTCAATATCATGTCAAAATCAGGTCAATATCAGGTCAAAATCAGGTCAAAATCAGGACAATATCACTTCTTTGTCAAGTAAATATCATGTCAATATCATGACAATATCATGACAATATCAGGGTAATATCAGGTCAATATCAGGTCTTTATTAGGTCAATATCACATCAATATCACGGCTTTATCAGGTCAATATCAGGTTACTATCAGGTTAATATCAGGACAATATCATGTCAATATCATGACAATATCAGGTCAATATCACGTCTTTATTAGATCAAAATCACGTCTTTACTATGTCAATATCAGGTCAATATGAGGACAATATCAGGTCTTTGATAGGTCAATATCATGTGAATATCAGGTCAATATCAGGTCTTTATTAGGTCAATATCACATCAATATCACGTCTTTTTTAGATCAAAATCACGTCTTTACTATGTCAAATTTCAGGTCAATATGAGGACAATATCAGGTCTTTGATAGGTCAATATCATGTCAATATCAGGTCAATATTAAGTCAATATCAGGTCAATATCATTGTCACGAATCTCGCCGAAGATGGTGCCTCTTCCTGTTCGGGCGGCGCTCGGCGGTCGTCGTCGCCGGCCTATTAGCTGCCATCGATTCCCTTTTTTGTTTCTGTTAGTTTGGTCTGATTGGTTACACCTGTTTTGAGTTTAGTTTTGTGTGTGGGCTATTTAAGGGCACCAGGCCCGCTGGCTATTGGGCGGGCTTGTTTTCTGTTCATGGTGTTGGATTATTTGTGGATTCTATTTTTCCGGACAGTTTAGTCCTGTTTGTTTGGACTGGTTACTTCATGCGCCCTTGTGTTTGGCATGTCCGTTTCACTGTCTTTGGAATAAAGATCCACGTTCGGAACTAAACCTGCTCTCTGCGCCTGACTCCTCCACCCACTACTCCTAGAAGCCTTAACAATCATGTCAATATCAGATATTCATTAGGTCAATATTCTGTCAATATCAGGTCAATATCAGTTCAATATCTGTTCAATATGATTTCAATATCAGGTCAATATCACGTCAATTTCAAGTCACAATCACGTATTTATTAGATAAATATCAGGTCTTTATCAGGTCAATATCAGGTCAATATCAGGCCAATATCATGTCAATATTATGTCAATATCATGACAATATCATGACAATATCACAATATCATGTCAATATCAGGTCAATATCAGGTCAATATCATGTCAATATCATGTCAATATCATGTCAATATAATGACAATATCATGACAATATCACATCTTTATTAGGTCACTATCATGTCAATATCATGTCAATATCATGTCAATATAATGACAATATCATGTCAATATCACGTCTTTATTAGGTCAATATCATGTCAATATCATGTCAATATAATGACAATATCATGACAATATCATGTCAATATCATGTCAATATAATGACAATATCATGACAATATCACATCTTTATTAGGTCAATATCATGTCAATCATCAACGTTCTTTCACTTGGTCAGTAGCATACAATAAATAGCCTACAATAAATAAAATGACAAATATTAGACCTGCTTGAATGAAAATTCCATGGTTGGCAACCAATAGTGCCAGCCTCAGTGTCAGAAGCGCAGGAAGCTACACTGTATATACAGCAGTATGTGGACACCCCTTCAAATGAGTGGATTCGGCTATTTCAGTCACACCCGTTGCTGACAGATGTATATAAAAGAAAATGCACACAGCCAACTGGAAGAGCTGTTATTGTGAAGTGGAAACATCTAGGAGCGACAACGGCTCAGCCACGAAGTGGTAGGCCACACAAACAAGTAAAAATTGTCTGTCCTTGGTGGCAACACTCACTACCGAGTTCCAAACTGCCTCTGGAAGCAACGTCAGCACAAGAACTGTTTGTTGGGAGCTTCATGAAATGGGTTTCCATGGCCGAGCAGCCGCACAAAAGCCTACAATCATCATGCGCAATACCAAGCATCATGTTGGAGTGGTGTAAAACTCAATGCCATTTGGACTCTGGAGCAGTGGAAACACATTCTATGTAGTGATGAATCACACTTCACCATCTGGCAGTCTGACAAATCAGGGTTTAGCAGGTGCCAGGAGAACTCTACCTGCCCAAATGCATATTGCCACCTGTAAAGTTTGGTAGAGGAGGAATAATGGTCTGGGGCTGTTTTTCATGGTTCGGGCCCCTTAGTTCCAGTGAAGGGAAATCTTAATGCTACAGCATACAATGACATTCTAGACGATCCTGTGCTTCCAACTTTGTGGCAACAGTTTGGGGAAGGCCCTTTCCTGTTTCAACATAACAATGCTTCCGTGCACAAAGCGAGGTCCATAAAGAAATGGTTTGTCGAGATCGGTGTGGAAGAACTGCGAGCCAGCCAGGCCTAATCACCCAACATCGGTGCCCAACCTCAATAACGTTCTTGCAACTGAATGGAAGCAAGTCCCTGCAGCAATGTTCCAACATCTAGTGGAAAGCCTTCCCAGAAGAGTTGAGGCTGCAAAGGGAGGACCAACTCCTTATTTTATGCCCATGATTTTGGAATGAGATGTTAGACAAGCAGGTGTCCACATACTTTTGGTCATGCAGTGTATGTTGATGAAAGGTCCTGTTATTCATGGGACACACTTTTCAAGCCACTTTGATACAAATTGAATGACATAGGTGTTAGGAGAGAATTTTCGCTAACCTTAACCCTTATCCTAACCTTCACCTAAGTCTTTTAACCTGCTGAGGAAGTTTTCCCACCCTGCTATGAAACCCAACCTGCTATGAAAAATCCACTTCAGTATCGAAGTGGCGTATTCCTAGCCTAGGCAATTTGCAACAATAGGCGGCTGGTAGCTTTGTGTATTTCTGCTTATTTGGTAGATGTTTTTCTACTGGTGGAACCAACACTTTTTGGGGCTTCAGGTAGCCTAGTGGTTAGAGCATTGGGCCAGTGACCAAAAGGTTGCTATATCAATCCCTGAGTTGACAAGGTAAAAACCTGTCGTTCTTCCCCTAAACAAGGCAGTTAACCCACTGTTCCTAGGCCATCATTGTAAATAAGATTTTGTTCTTAACTGACTTGCCTGGTTAAATGAAGGTTAAAGCACAAATTGAAATGCTTGCAAAACGTGGTCTATTTCACACCTTGCAGGGTTAATTCACATATAGACCTAGATCTCTTGTAAATGAATCAACCGTTTGGGAGCACAAAAGGTGCGGTGAGGAGGGTGATATGCATTTTAATAAAATGTCTATGATTACTTAACACCTCCCGTTTAAGAGAATGGTTTCAAAAACAATGGTCTCTAAAACAAACCTTACGCGTGCCGCCGGCCTCCATAAACTCCTCCTCCTTTTCTTGACCAGGCGCAGCTTGACCCTGTCCACATATCGGCACGTGCTATTTCACACTTGAAAAGCAAATGGTTCGAAAGGAGAAACGCAGTTGCAGAACGAAGGATGTCAGAGAGGATAAGTACATTCGTAGGCCTAAATTAATTGTAAAGGTTGGCCTGTGGGTTTAGATTATTCAATTGTATTGATCATATGGATGTTTCGTTTTTAATAATATATACATACAAAAAATAGCTAATAACAATATTGTATTCCTCTTCCTGTTGTGTAGAATACGCTTGAACTTGTGTAAATAAACGTTTAATCAAAAATGTATTATGAATCAAAAGTAGGCCAAGCCCCTATTCACATAACTGACATGGCTAATATTATTTATAATTCTGAGACGTTTACAATATCCCACAACAAAAGTTACACCTATTCTAAAACATGGCCACTCTGAGCTCGGAGTGTGACCATATGCTGCAGGTTTGCCAAAGTGTGACTTGACTGACACCTCACCACCGTGGCGTATGGACATGTTGGGTAGTGTCAATGCGCAATTTGACACGAGCACCATGGCCCGATATATAGAAGGCGTCTGACTCGACTTTGTGATCACTCTCAATCGCAGACTCTCAAGAGGATTTGCTCGGGACACTCTATCATCAGAAACCATGGAGAATATCATCTCTCATTGTGGATTAACTGGCGCAATCACCGGAGGAAACTCTGTTCAACAGCCCGCTAATTTGTGGAGACCTTGGGATGCCAAAACAGGCAGGGAATGCAGGGCCGCGACACACATGGTTAGTACAGACTACTTTCAAAACTAAATTATTCGTGTCAATAGTTTGTAGAGGAATTAAGTTTGATGTTTCATAGGTTTAGCTATAGTGGACGAAATGCTAACATGATTGTCTTTCTTTATCCCCTCGCAGCCTTACACAAAGACCATTGGAGGATTTCCATACATCAAACACTACAAGAGTCCTCAGATCACTCACCCAGTAAAGTAAGTGAAATTGCCACAGTAATATCACCAACATACACGGGCTACATTATTAAATATATGCGTCTCTGTTTGTGCGTAATGGTGATTGAGATGGGCAGTCTCTCCATATCCGTTCTCAATTATATCCTAGCCTACTTTGTATTTCCCATTCAAACTCCTAACGTGAGACCGTTTCGTTCTCTAGGTTGTTCTGGCCCAAATCGAAATGCTTCGATTATCTGTACCAGGATGCAGAGATGCTTCTGCGCAACTACCCAGTCCAAGCAACCATCTGCCTCTACGAAGACTCGAGCAGTGATGATGATGAGGACGATAGTGATGATGACGATGAAGAAGACAGCGTGAAGGAGCTGAATTTAAAAAAAGCCCTTTTTCTCCAATTGAAAAAACACTGAATGTATATTTTAATATGAAATTATAATATATTGGTGCATAATTTATTTTTTGTAAATATCTGTAAATATGCCATATGAATAACGAATGACTAACACATTTGTTAGGGTAAACAGCATTTTATAATTTATATTTCATAATGGTCTACCTTTATTTAATTTTGTATCAACGTTGTAATAAAACAGTTATAAACTCAACAATGAGCTCCTTGAATCTGTGGATAGGTTGGTTCTTCTTCAACAATCATTCAAAAAGGTTTATTTTGAGGACTAAATCTCTTCCTTCGATTAGTTTAATTGACTTTGCTATCTATTATGTCCACCACTACCTTGAATCAAATTCTATTCTAGCCTCTTGATCAAAAGAGTAATGAGATCCAGGGGCACAACTTTCACTGGGGACGGACGGGACATGGGACATGTCTCCCCCTACATTCTGAAATAGCATTTTTGTCCCACCCCCAGTTTTATCATTGGAATGTGTTACAAAACGAGGAAACGGTGTGCTTTAGGACCATGTAGACGCCTCCAAGCAGCCGGGTAGGCTGTTTGGAGTGTTTATCGGACTGGATAGATTAAAAAAATATATATATTTATGTCCCCCCACTTCCAAAACCAGTTTCGCCCCTGATCAGATCTATAATTTTGCTGAATACAAAATCTATGAACACCATGCATTTATTAGGACCTCTGGTCTAGTAAGTTCCCATAACAAAGATTCTCTCTCGTATGTATTGATTCACTCAAGACAGATGTTCATTCAAAAATAAAATCAAGAGTGGTTTCATTGAACACTGACAGTGATCATTGAGGTGTAAGCTACAGTCTAGGAATGATCTGAGACCAAGGTTACATACATCACTTGGACTGTTGGCCAAGAGCACGTGCGACAGTGTCAGTGTCGCTTACCACTTCCTCTCGTAAAACAACAAAGTGCATAAACTAACAGACTCTCAGTGAGCAAGAAAACTCCCTCATTAATGCCAAATGTCGGAATGCACACCGTCCATATTAAAAGTAATAGACCTAATATTTGTAATTATGTCTCACAGTCATGTCAGAATCAGACGTTCATCCATGTATATCAAATGTCAAATTTAGAAGTTGTTGCAAACTTCAGATTTTAAAGTGTTTAAGGTTACGTTTAGGTATTAACTCTGAAATCTTAAGGTTAGACATTAACTTCACATTTTTAAGGTTAGGGTTAAGTTTAGACATTAACCCTGAATGATTAAGGTTAGGGTTAAGTTTAGACATTAACCCTGAATGATTAAGGTTAGGGTTAAGTTTAGACATTAACCCTGAATGATTAAGGTTAGGGTTAAGTTTAGACATTAAACCTGGATGATTAAGGTTAGGGTTAAGTTTAGACATTAACCCTGAATGATTAAGGTTAGGGTTAAGTTTAGACATTAAACCTGAATGATTAAGGTTAGGGTTAAGTTTAGACATTAAACCTGAATGATTAAGGTTAGGGTTAAGTTTAGACATTAAACCTGAATGATTAAGGTTAGGGTTAAGTTTAGACATTAAACCTGAATGATTAAGGTTAGGGTTAAGTTTAGACATTAAACCTGGATGATTAAGGTTAGGGTTAAGTTTAGACATTAACCCTGAATGATTAAGGTTAGGGTTAAGTTTAGACATTAACCCTGGATGATTAAGGTTAGGGTTAAGTTTAGACATTAACCCTGAATGATTAAGGTTAGGGTTAAGTTTAGACATTAACCCTGAATGATTAAGGTTAGGGTTAAGTTTAGACATTAACCCTGAATGATTAAGGTTAGGGTTAAGTTTAGACATTAACCCTGAATGATTAAGGTTAGGGTTAAGTTTAGACATTAACCCTGAATGATTAAGGTTAGGGTTAAGTTTAGACATTAACCCTGAATGATTAAGGTTAGGGTTAAGTTTAGACATTAAACCTGGATGATTAAGGTTAGGGTTAAGTTTAGACATTAACCCTGAATGATTAAGGTTAGGGTTAAGTTTAGACATTAACCCTGAATGATTAAGGTTAGGGTTAAGTTTAGACATTAAACCTGGATGATTAATGTAAGGGTAAAGGTTTGGGATAGGTTTAAAACTAACATCACAAAAACAACGTTTTATCTCTGGATTCAAACTTTGAATTAGAGGCAAATACTTACACCCATCCATCATCCCCATTTACATTCATTTGTATTGTATGTGAACTACTGTCTTTGCCATTAGGACTCATTAGATAATAAATATGAAACATTTAACATGATATTACATGTGGACAGTAGATTTATAAAAACATAGTAGCCACCCCGATGTCCACTATAGAGTACATTTATTGACAAGCTCTTATTTAGGTCTTATTTAATGTGAAAAAATATTACACTGCTCTGAAAACTCCCCCAAACTATACCTGAGATATTTACCGATTAGAAACTATTTGAATATCAAACTCACAAAAAAAATTTTTTTCACAATTACACACACTTACAATCAAATATGTTAATGGTGATGGGAGCCATTTTGAAGAACCAGAAGAAAAAAAATGATCCAGGTCCCACTTGAAAAGCCCAGAATGTTCTCTCAAAGGTACAACAGCACCTAACACAGCGGCATGTATGGCCTTAGAGATGCAGACCAAAATCGAATGCCCATTAAAGAGGGCAAAAATTAACAGCTGGGTCGCAGGAATCTATTAAAATTATATTTGTGGCCTGGAAATTTCCATTTAAATAGTTAAGACTTTCCATTGTTTCAAATTATTGCATGTCTATAGCCTATACTTATGAATAACAGGACATTTCACAGATAGGTTTCTGAGTGTGCACATGCGTCTAGCCTACTCATGTTACTGACAATGTGAACTTTAATGAACTAACATGTTGAACTTTTCATCCACTATCACATTTTTCCCATGGTTAGGTGTAATGTTCAAGATAACACTGTCAATGGGTGGGTGTTGCTTATCCAGGTGTGAAGAAAGCACACCTTCAGTGGTGGGTGACTCCGCACTGCATGAGCTAAATAATGACTTCACATGCCCATTCAACTTCTGACCTGGGGCCTGTTGCACAAAAGTAGAATTAAGACATCCGGGATAAATGACTCAGCTGAGCTCAATGAAGCCAAAACATGTGCGTCCAGGCTTAATTGGTTGCACAAAGACCAAGCCAGGATGAGCAGACACGGATTCATTAAGCCAGGTGAAACCAATCCTGGATAGGTGCGCGCTCACGGCTCACTCAAATAGACCCCGCCACAGATCACAGATTAACTGATTTACCATGGCAACTAGAGCCGCGTACTTTTCCCCGTCGGAAGCACAAATCCTCATGGAGGCATACGAGGAGGTAAAAGATATAATTAAGAAGAAAAGGCAACACCGCCACAGTGATAAAGCAAAGAGAAAAAGCGTGGCAAAGTATTGCAGACCGCCTGAATGCGTAAGTAGTGCACAATTACACACTCACCGCTCCGCTGAAACATCACAATTACAATTCAAATATTTAATTCACATCTCCAAAAATGCAGTTGTACTGTAATTATGAAACGGTTAAATTTTTTATTGAAATGCACTGCAGATATGAGTGAAATTGTGTAAAGTAACTCCATCACACTGTATAAAGCTATGATACATTTTTTGATATTTTTACTGAAAACAAGACAAAAATACCAAGTAATTTTTTGCAGTGTGACTCCATTAAATGTGTGTGTGTGTGTGTGTGTGTGTGTGTGTGTGTGTGTGTGTGTGTGTGTGTAGATTAAACATGAACGGGCCAAAACGGACATGGCAGCAGGTCAAAATCAAATACAAGAACATTCTGCAGAATGGTATGGTCCCTGACTAATATTTAACAAAGCACAAGCATATATTGTACCCAGAAGGTGCCTGCTCACACATTGTCTGTACTGTTTTAGCAGTGAAAAAGAATACCCACAGACAAGGCACGGGTGGTGGGTCACCAAAGGCTGACCTTACCCCAGCAGAGGACATGGCCTTGGAGCTAAATAAAGGCAGGCCCGTCTTAGAGGGGATCCCTGGGGGAAAGAGACGAGCATAGGTTCCTCCCAAGATGCCACCCGCTTCATTCAAGGTATGTCCTTCCATCTCTACATGGGATACAACCACATTCATATTGAATCAATTTGGACTGTCTGACTTTGGTTTACCTATTGCCTTGCAGTGTCTGGCAGCACTGTGTTCCTGTTAGAGCCACCAGCACAAGCACCAGACGATGCTGATCCAGTGAGTACTCCATCAAAGGCATACTGTAGGCCTGGCATGTCTTGTCTACTAGCTTCAATATGAATCCGATTAAATGTGATAGGGTGAAGGCCCCAGTGCAGCAGCAACAGCACATGATGGAGACGATGATGAGGAGGAGACCATCTCTCTGGATTCCAGAAGGCATGAGGTATCATGTTAAGACTGTGAAAGTACTATTTACTCTACAATGGTGAGGAGTCCTCATCAAAATCCAAAAATCTAATTTCTTTTACAGGACCCAGATGCTATACAGTGGGAAAACCAGCCTGGCAACATAGTGCGTATTAATAAAAGGACACCACATCCTGCCAAATTCCAGCTGCGCTAATTGTATTGTGTTCACAGAGCTCACAAGCTATCAGAAAGTTGTATGGCAACTACCTCCGGTGCCAAATAGAACTGGCAGACATAGACATTCAGTACAAGAAGAAAAAGATGGAAAATCTTGCACTGGAGTTCGAAATAAAAAAGAGGACAATTAGGAAACTGGACCTTGAAATAAAAAACTTGAGAGGGAGGTGAGATATGCCTTCAATGTACACTGTATGCTAACTGTAACACAAATGTATTAATCATTATTTTTCTTTCCTCCCCCAGCTCCAAGAAGATGACACAGCTCAAAATAAAAATTAGGTATATTCTCGTAAAGTCAAGTGAGCCATGACATATGAGCTCTTATTGTGAGCACACAGGACGGTGGCATCTTTCTAAGGTTTTTTTTATTTTCCCAGCAATCAGTACAACCAAGTCATCGTTATAAGGCATCGCCCTCTTTTGCCCACCCCCAGCACCAGGTGTGGCCACTAGCCTATATGAAGGCCCAAAATTGTGTGTTCCTTTCTGCTCTGACAATGGCATGCCCATTCGTGCGAGATGTGGTGGATGAAGAAGCACTTGTGCTGAGGAGAGCCTTCAGGCGAGAAAGGGTCTTCAGGGACCGGTTGGACCCACTGGCCTTCCCTGATGACCATCTATATGAAAGATACAGGTTTTCTGCAGATGGCATCAGGTATCTATGCAGACTACTGGGTCCCAGGATTAAGCACCGCACTGCACGGAGCCATGCACTGAGTGTGGAGCAAATGGTTTGTGTGGCCTTGCGCTTTTTTGCTAGTGGAGCCTTCCTGTACTCAGTGGGGGATGCAGAACAGCTGAACAAGGCCACAATTTGCCGCACAATAAGGAGTGTGTGTCTGGCTATCAAAGCATTAGCAGATGTCTTCATCTCCTTCCCTGGCCACAGAAGACTCTGTGACATCAAAGAGGAGTTCTATAGGATTGCAGGTAAGAGGATCTACAAATTACAGGACAACTGTTAACACATAGTAGGATACTCATTACTTTGTGTGACAGGTTTCCCCAATGTCATTGGTGCAGTGGACTGCACACACATAAGGATAAAAGCCCCCTCAGGTGCCCATGAGGCCGATTTTGTGAATAGGAAATCCTTTCACAGCATTAATGTTCAGGTGAACATAACTTTTTGATATTGTCCATTGACGAACACTCTGCATTGCCAGTGATGTGCATTGATTGGTGTAATATTCCTCATCTTATGATTTCAGATGGTCTGCAATGCTGACTGTGTGATCAGCAATGTTGTGGCAAAATGGCCTGGCTCAGTCCATGACTCCAGAATCTTTCGGGCCTCTGAAATCTATCAGTGCCTATCACAAGGTAAGCCACACAACCCCTATTTATAACCATCATGGCTGTGTCAAGAATATCACTGTGTTTATGAGGTAGTAATGATGAGATTTTGTGTTGACAGGTGAATTCTCTGGTGTGTTGCTGGGAGACAGGGGTATGGCTGCCAGCCTTTTCTCCTGACACCTTTCACAGACCCCCAGGAAGCACAGCAGGCCTACAACCATGCCCATGCCAGGACCAGGGCCAGAGTTGAAATGACCTTTGGCCTCCTGAAGGCACGCTTTCACTGCCTTCACAAATTAAGGGTCAGCCCTGTTAGGGCATGTGATATTACTGTGGCTTGTGCTGTCCTCCACAATGTGGCCTGCCTGAGGAAGGAGAGGGCCCCCAGAGTGCCACCAGCCATGGACTGGGACAATCCGGCAATCTTCCCTGATGACGACAGTGGTCGGCTGCTGAGGGACCAATATGTGTTGAATTATTTTAGTTAGTATGTGTGCTTTCAATTTTGGTTAAATATGTCCTGCGGTGGCAGAGGAATTTGGGGTTTTTTGGGTTCGTTTTTTGACGAATTTGGCCTCTTATGATGTTTGTGCGGTATACTGTGTGTAATACAAGGCTGCAGGGAGGCTACTGCATCCATTCATTTGTCTGTTCAGTTGATGTGTATGGATTTGTCCTGCATTTATTTTAGTGTGCAGACATGCAGGGTGTGTTATATACAGACCTTTGAATGTGTATGTATCATTTTGTATAATATGCTTGGATTCTGTGCTTTCCATCTTGTAGAGTCACTGTGACTTCAGTTTCGAAAGGAGCTGATGGTTTACCTGCTTTGTTTTGTTTTTATATTCATATGGAATGTGTATTTGTTTATATGACAGAGTACTAGGGCCACACTGAAGAAAAAGGATAAAGTCATACATTTATGGGGCTGGTTCTTTCTGCAGAAAAGCTACATATTGTTTTTACAGTTTTGATACTTATGACAATGTGATACTTAATATTCTGGCACATCAGCATGTCTTTGTTTATGAAACCATACTGAAGTACAATTTCACGAAATGCCCCACATCTGTCATTTTAACAACTGTCCTCCTTTAAAACTGGTTACAATATGACTTGTGTTTTTTCCCCTCTGTGGCCCTAATATTCTATCATTTTATATATAGCCTTATAGTCTATGGGAAACTAAATTATCTAATGATAGCAACATCATCTAAAAATCATTTTTTATCCAAAATCATTGAAATTAATGATCACAAACGTTTAAATAACAGTGGGTCTAGTTCTGTGATAACAATGTATAGTGAGCAGTGAAATAACTATTGGTTTCCATTTGTGGTGACTGCTGACTGACATTAGGGATGAGATTAAATAGATCCTGGTCTGGAGCAGGCTAGCTCCACAGAATAAATCTCCATGGTAATTTATAACATATCCTCCTGCCCCCTATCCATCTTTAGTGCAACCGGATTACGGATCAATTGAGCCAGGATCACCAAGATATCCTGGCTTAATCCCTTCTAGTTTTGTGCAACAGGCCCCTGATGAATATATCAATGTGGGCATAACATATTCTTGAGAAAAGATGAATACATACAGTATATATGATAATTCACCCCCCCACTCGTCTAAGGCTCTCAATTAAATTCAAAGGGGCTTTATTGGCATGGGAAACATGCTTACATTGCCAAAGTGTGTGGAATAGATAAACAATCAGAAATTAACAATAAACATTACACTCCAAAAATGTTTAAAGAAAATAAACATTTAAAGTGTTATATTATTGGCTATGTATAGTGTTGTAACAATGTGCAATAGTTAAAGTAAGAAAGGGAAAATAAATAGACTGTTACGGTTTTCTATCAAAAGAGAGGACCAAAATGCAGCGTGGTTGTCTTGATTCATGGTTCTTTAATAAAGAAACTACACATGAACAAACTAACAAAACAAGAAACGTGAGGTGAAAACCTAAACAGCCTTATCTGGTGCAAACAAACACTGAGACAGGAGCAATCACCCACGAAACACTCAAAGAATATGGCTGCCTAAATATGGTTCCCAATCAGAGACAACGATAAACACCTGCCTCTGATTGAGAACCACTCCAGACAGCCATAGACTTTTCTAGATATCCCCACAATCCTAATACCTACAAAAACCCCAAGACAAAACACACCACATAATAAACCCATGTCACACCCTGGCCTAACCAAAATAATAAAGAACACACAAAATAATAAGACCAGGGAATGACAGATTGGCAACCCTCGCCGCCGACCTTGGCTTAGTAACCCTAACCAAGGGCCCCACTGGACTGAGGGGAAGCTCGGGACTGAGAGGAAGCTCGGGACTGAGAGGAAGCTCGGTCAGGTAGATGGCTCTGGCAGATCCTGGCAGGCTGGCGGTTCCGGCAGATCCAGGCTGGCTGGCGGTTCCGGCAGATCCTGGCTGGCTGGCGGTTCCGGCAGATCCTGGCTGGCTGGCGGTTCCGGCAGATCCTGGCTGGCGGTTCCTTGCAGACTGGCGGCTCCTTGCAGACTGGCGGCTCCTTGCAGACTGGCGGCTCCCTGCAGACTGGCAGCTCTCTGCAGACTGGCAGCTCTGGCTGCTCCCTGCAGACTGGCAGCTCCCTGCAGACTGGCAGCTCTGGCTGCTCCCTGCAGACTGGCAGCTCTGGCTGCTCCCTGCAGACTGGCAGCTCTGGCTGCTCCCTGCAGACTGGCAGCTCTGGCTGCTCCCTGCAGACTGGCAGCTCTGGCTGCTCCCTGCAGACTGGCAGCTCTGGCAGCGCTGAACAGGCGGGAGACTCCAGCAGCGCAGTAGAGGAAGGCTCTGGCAGCGCTGGACAGGCAGGAGACTCCGACAGCGCTGTAGAGGAGGAAGGCTCTGGCAGCGCTGGACAGGCGAGGCGCACTGTAGGCCTGATGCGTGGTGGGCTATGAAGGCGAACCGGGGACACCGAGCGCAAGGCTGGTGCCATGTAAGCCGGCCCAAGGAGACGCACTGGAGACCAGATGCCGGAGCTGGTATGTACCGCACCGGGCTATGCACCCGCACTGGAGACACCGTGCGCACCACAGCATAACACGGTGCCTGTCCGGTCTCTCTAGCCCCCCGGTAAGCACAGGAAGTTGGTGCAGGTCTCCTACCTGGCGTCGCCATACTCCCAATGAAAAAGCTGAAACTACACATGAACAAACTAACAAAACAAGAACTGTGACGTGAAAACCTAAACAGCCTTATCTGGTGCAAACAAACACTGAGACAGGAGCAATCACCCACAAAACACTCAACGAATATGGCTGCCTAAATATGGTTCCCAATCAGAGACAATGATAAACACCTGCCTCTGATTGACAACCACTCCAGACAGTCATAGACTATTCTAGATAACCCCACTATACCACAATCCCGATACCTACAAAAACCCCAAGACAAAACACACCACATAATAAACCCATGTCACACCCTGGCCTAACCAAAATAATAAAGAAAACACAAAATACTTAGACCAGGGCGTGACATAGACAGATATACAGTACCAGTCAAAAGTTTGGACGTATCTACTTATTCAAGGGTTTTTCTTTATTTCACTATTTTCTACATTGTATAGATAATAGAATAGTGAAGGCATCAAAACTACGAAATAACACATATAGAATCATATAGTAATCAAAAAAGTGTCAAACAAATCTAAATATATTTTATATTTGACATTTTTCAAAGCAGCCGCCCTTTGCCTTGATGCGGGCTCCTGAGTGGTGCAGCGGTCTAAGGCACTGCATCTCAGTGCAAGAGGCGTCACTATTGTCCCTGGTCCAGGCTGTATCACATCCGGCCGTGACTGGGAGTCCCATAGGGCGGCACACAATTGGCCCAGCGTCATTCAGGTTTGGCCAGGGTAGGCCGTCATTGTAAATAAGAATGACTTTCCATTTTTAAAAAGACAGCCTTGTACGCTCTTGGCATTCTCTCATCCAGCTTCAGAAGGTCGTCACCTGGAATGCATTTCAATTAGCAGGTGTTCCTTCTTAAAAGTTTTCTTGGTTTTTCTTGGTCCAGTTGCCAGGACCCCAAATACAAATTCCATATAGACAGCAATTCCCTAGAGGACACAAAAAACGATATACAGTATATCACAAAAGTGAGTACACCCCTCAAATTTTTGTAAATATTTGAGTATTTCTTTTCATGTGACAACACTGAAGAAATGACACTTTGCTACAATGTAAAGTAGTGAGTGTACAGCTTGTATAACAGTGTAAATGTTCTGTCCCCTCAAAATAACTCAACACACAGCCATTAATGTCTAAACCGCTGGCAACAAAAGTGAGTACACCCCTAAGTGAAAATGTCCAAATATGCTGTATGCCTCATCCTAAACATCAGCACCACAGGTAACTGCCACAAAGCTGTGAAGGATCTGAGAGAAAGGCAAAGCAGATCCTGTTCTGATGAAACCAGGATTGAACTCTTTGGCCTGAATGCCAAGCGTCACGTCTGGAGGAAACCTGGCACCATCCCTACGATGAAGCATTGTGGTGGCAGCATCATGCTGTCGGGATGTTTTTCAGCTGCAGGGAAAGTGAGACTAGTCAGGATCGAGGGAAAGATGAACGGAGAAAAGTACAGAGAGAGATCCTTGATGCGCTCAGGACTGCTCCAGAGCGCTCAGGACCTCAGACTGCGGCGAAGGTTCACCTTCCAACAGGACAACGACCCTAAGCACACAGCCAAGACAACGCAGGAGTAGCTTCGGGAAAAGTCTCTGAATGTCCTTGAGTGGCCCAGCCAGAGCACGGACTTGAACCAATCAAACATCTCTGGAGAGAACTGAAAATAGCTGTGCAGCGATGCTTCACATCCAACCTGACAGAGCTTGAGAGGATCTGCAGAGAAGAATGGGAGAAATTCCCCAAATACAGGTGTGCCATACCCATGAAGACTTGTGGCTATAATCGCTGCCAAAGGTACTTCAACAATGTAATGAGTAAAGGTTCTGAATACTTACGTAAAGGTGATATTTAAGTTCTTTATTTTGAATACATTTGCAAACAAAAAATAAAAAAAAGTTTTTGCTTGGTCGTTATGGGGTACTGTGTGTACCCCACACAGTGGGGAAAAAGTGGGGAAAAAATGTGGAAAAAGTAAAGGGGTCTGAATACTTTCCGGAGGCACTGTATGAAGCAAGCGATAGAACCCTTTTTGGTTCTATCGTTCTATGGTTCGATAGATCAAGTCTGTTTGAGTGCTTCTTGAAACCTCCAGCAGATGGACGTGCCATTGAGATGATCTGGAAACTCATAGCTAGAGGGTAGCTAGAGGGTCAGCGGAGGTGGTGGTCGGAGCTTGTGGTCAGGTCAGCATGTCAAAGGGCAGTCAGGTAGACAGGCAGCTCCATGTCATCAGGATGTCTCAGAATCTCTGTATTGGGACTCTAAGTTTGAGCTCCACAGAGTACAACCCACACCCTGATACAGAAGTATGCTCTTCAGCATTGAAAAAGCTGTCCCACTGCCAATTCTGCAATGCATAGCCTCCTATTGGGTCACCGTTGGTGAAAAACTACCCAAGGTCAATAACGTTAGGTATAATTCAAATGAAAACACACACTGGCTAGCTAGCATTTGCTAGCTTGTTGACAATGCTAATTTTCATCAATTTACAGGCAGGATTCCAATTCATGGTATCAAGACTTGATCTGCACCCCTTTAGAGAATGTACATGAGCTCTCTGCCTAGGCTGCCACTAGGTGAATGTGATTTGGTTCCAGAACCTGGGGTAAACTCTCAATCCCTCTCCTTAGTGTTAGAGCCAGAAGGGTTTCCTAATCTGGGACCTTGTTACATTTTAGGCTATGACTAGGACCCAGAGTGTTTCCTGGCCAGGTCACGTAGTGAGGAAACACTCCCAGCCCTAAAGGAACCTGGTAGAGGACCAGTGGGAGGAAGAGTACATATTTTTGTCCCAATTAACATTAAACAAAACTAACCCTAGTAAACCTTTAAAGGGGGTTCATAATGACTAGTCTATAGAAATGCTTTATATAACACTATATAAAGGGTTACATGAACGGTTACATCTGCTGCTTTACCAAGTATTGTGTGCAATTGTTAACATGCAATACACATTAATACTTTCACAAACACACAGAAAGCAAAAAAACAACCACATTTTCATTTTTTGATCTTCCTCGGTTAACCAGTTCTGATTCTCTCTCTTAGTGGAAGCTTCACATTAATACTCTCTGCAGGGATATAGGTTTTTTAGAATGTCAAAACTTTCAATCAGTGGGAGGCAGACAGCTTCGTAGCGAACACACCATGCTTTTATCAAATACTTGAATCATGGGGGAGGTGAGCAGCAGTTCCATCTGAAGATCACTGTTTATTCCTCACTGTCGGTGGCCAGGGACTATTTGTTGGGCGTTATTGTGCTCTTCTTGTTTACATTCTTGACACACACACACACACACACACACACACACACACACACACACACACACACACACACACACACACACACACACACACACACACACACACACACACACACACACACACACACACACACACACACACACACACACACACACACACACACACACACACACACACACACACACACACACACAGGCTTTTGTTCCAGAGTCAACACAATGTGTTGTAAACAACCAGATTATTTACTGTAGTACCAAGCAGCTTCTTGAACTCTTTAATTAACTTTCTATCATCCCACTCCCTCTACATGTCTCCATCTCCCTCTATCATCCATCTCCCTCTATCATCCATCTCCCTCTATCATCCATCTCCCTCTATCATCCATCTCACTCTATCATCCATCTCCCTCGATTATCCCTCTCTCACTCTATCATCCCACTCCCTCTACATGTCTCCATCTCCCTCTATCATCCATCTCAGTCTATCATCCCACTCCTTCTACATGTCTCCATCTCCCTCTATCATCCATCTCACTCTATCCTCCATCTCCCTCTATCATCCATCTCCCTCTATCATCCATCTCCCTCGATTATCCCTCTCTCACTCTATCATCCATCTCCCTCTATCATCCATCTCCCTCTATCATCCCACTCTCTCTCCATCTCTCCATCTATAATCCCACTCCCTCTATCATCCCACTTTCTCTCCATCTTCCTCTATTATCACACTCTCTCTCCATCTCCCTCTCTCCCTCTATCATCCCACTCTCTCTCTTTATCTCCCTCTATCATCCCACTCTCTCTCTTCATCTCCCTCTCTCCCTCCTTCCGTCTGTCATCTTTCTCTTTTCTCCTGAATGGGTACTCTTTACGTGATTCCTTCTCCATGGCAACTGTCTCTGTCTGCTAACATGGTCTTAGTCCCAAATGGCACCCTATTCCCTATGTAGGGAACTACTGTTGACCAAAAGTACATTGTAAAAAGTAATTCGTTCTCATAACAATCTTTTGTTGTTGTGGATTTGTGATTTTAACCCACCTTAATTAAGCAGACATTGTTGAGCACGGTGCTCACTCCTCTATAAGTGGAGGTAGAACTGTAAACACGACAGAATGCTGCATTAGCCTCTGTCATTATGAGTGGTGCACAACCCAACCTTGTTGATGGTGGGAAAGGCTTGTCTCATTATTGAACATCAATTTTCCTGACTGTTTGATATCCGTTCATCATGATCAATTACACTTCATAGCACAACAAACTGCTTACTACAATTTTAGAAACACTTTTCTGTGTTCAAACATGTACAGAACATTGTGTAAAAGTGTAATAAAAATCTAAACATAAAAAATTACCCACAATCCTCTAAAAACAGTATTCACAACTTTCAAAAATGTTTGTTTTTTACTCAAATATCAAAGTGTCTGACTACTACTTTATTATGTTAAGTAAAGACGTAAACGCTATAGAATCAAGCAAGAACAATTGATTTAATAAATGTTAGATATCATTTAAAATATTAAGCAATCCTAACTTGTAAACACTCAATAACTTTAGATTAGCAGAACACAGATAAATAAAGTTATATTTACTCAATAGCCTAACATTTATTAACAGTACTCAAAGCATTTAGGGGATAAGAACATCTCATTGAGTGCCACTTACATGATTTGAGTTCTACAGGCAGTTGACGATGTTTGAGTAATTACTACTCAATTGCTTCAATGAGTTGGGCAATTACTTTTTACAGTGCACTATATAGTACAGCAACTATCGTCCGTATTCATACATGTCAGTAAGATTTTGGCCGTATTTGGTCAAGTTGTCCATTGTTATCACACAAGCCTGCTAAGTGGTTCACTGTGCAAATTGCTCCGTCTTCCTCTGAAGCGTGTAGAGTGTTTCCGTTATACTTCATCAGACTTCACCACATATAGCAATTAATTAGGAGGTGAGTGTGTGTGTGTGTGTGTGTGTGTGTGTGTGCGTGCTTCCGCTCATGTGTTCCCGTACAGCTGTCTAATGCAGACTTCTCTGCCTGGGTATGCAAAGATAAGTCTATTTCCATTTCAGCATGCCTGTGTGTGTGTGTGTGTGTGTGTGTGTGTGTGTGGGTGTCTGTGTGTGTGTCTGTGTCTGTGTCTGTGTCTGTGTCTGTGTCTGTGTGTGTGTGTGTCCAATGATCCAACAGCTTGGCTGGCTGTTTGTTTTCACCCTCTCAGTATTCAGAGATGCTGGTGGGAGAGCGAACTCCATCTGTTTCCTTCAAACACACAGATAGACAGAGACAGGAGCAAAACCTCCTGCCAAGCACTCTCACACTTCAAATGCAGAAACCAAGGGAAAATATGGAAATGTTGGCTACAACACACTTTTTTCCATTGTATTTTATGATACATTTCATATTGAAGTTGTCATTCATCGTGAGCTTGAGACGATCCCTCCCCTGCAAAGCATTCTCACTCTCAAATGTAACAATGTTCCAATGAAGGTATACTTCCCCTTTACATTATTTTGTGTTTCAGAAGAGTACATTGAAGCTACCGGTCCACCGCTGGTTAACCACGTAAAGCCCACGCTAAAGAGAGATGGACAGTATTTCTATTCCCTGTGAACACATGTACAGTAAGTCAGTGCAAAGAGAAAGGCGTTGAACTAACCTCATTTACATCCTAAGAACAAGGCTACATGACTAATGGGGCAGACTACATTAATCAATTAGGCTGCAATGTTTTGCTGTTATTTTCTTCTCTTACCTCTAATGTATTCAGCGCCACCTCTCCATCTGCATAATCTCTCCCTTATCTCTCCACCCGGCCCCTCTCCATTAGCTCTCTGTTATCTCTCCACCCGGCCCCTCTCCATTAGCTCTCCGTTATCTCTCCACCTGCCCCTCTCCATTATGTCGTCATTATCTCTCCACAGCTACCCTTTGCATAATCTCTTCATTATTTTGCCATTATTTATCTGTGTCACTCTGTCCATAATCTCGCCAACCCGCCCCTCTGCATAATCTCTCCATTATCTCTCCTCTCCATCTCTCTCTCTATCACAGTCTGCTGTCCCCACATTCTTCATGATGGCCAGAATTGTTCCTGTACCCAAGAAAGCAAAGGTAACTGAACTAAATTACAATCGCCCTGTAGCACTCACTTCTGTCATCATGAAGTGAGAGACTAGTCAAGGATCATTTGACCTCTACCTTACCTGACATCTTAGACCCACTTCAATTTGCTTACTGCCCCAATAGAGCCACAGACGATGCAATTGCCATTGCACTGCACACTGCCCTATCCCACTTGGACAAGAGGAATACCTACAGTATGTAAGAACGCTGTTCATTGACTAAAGCTCAGCATTCAACACCATAGTACCCTCCAAGCTTATTATTAAGCTCAAGGCCCTGGGTCTGAACCCCCCTGTGAAGTCCTGGACTTCCTGACGGACTGCCCACCGACCCCACAAGGGTGCGTGCTCAGCTTCCTCCTGTACTCCCTGTTAACCCATGACTGCGTGGCCAAGCATGTCTCCAACTCAATCATCAAGTTTGCAGACGACACAAAAGTAGTAGGCTTGATTACCAACAATGATGAGACAACCTACAGAGACGAGGAGAGGGCTCTGGGAGTGTGGTACCAGAAAAATAACCTCTCATTCAAAGTCAACAAAACAAAGGAGTTGATTGTGGACTTCAGGAAACAGCAGAGGGAGCACCTCCCTATCTACATCAATTGGAGAACGTGGAAAGCTTCAAGTTCCTCGGCATACACATCACTGACAAACTGAAATGGTCCACCACGCAGACAGGGTGGTGAAGATGGTACAACATCGCCTCTTCAACCTCAGGAGGCTGAATAAATTTGTCTTGGCACCTAAAACACTCACAAACCTTTACCGATGCACAATTGAGAGCATCCTGCCCTGCTGTATCACCGCCTGGTACGGCAACTGAACCACCCACAACCGCAGGGATTTCCAGAGGGTGGTGAGGTCTGGCTAGCGCATCACCGGGTGGCAACCTACCTGCACTCCAGGACACCTACAGCACACGATATCACAGGAAGGCCAAAGAGATCATCAAGGACAACAACCATCCGAGCCACTGCCTGTTCACCCCTATATTATCCAGAAGGCAAGGTCAGTACAGGTGCATCAAAGCTGGGACCGAGAGACTGAAAATCAGCTTCTATCTCAAGGCCATCAGACTGTTAAATAGCCATCACTAGCACATTAGAGGCTGCTGCCTATATATTATAGAATTGAAATAATAATGTGTACATATTTTGCATTACTCATTTCATACAGTATGTACAGTGGGGCAAAAAAGTATTTAGTCAGCCACCAATTGTGCAAGTTCTCCCACTTACAAATATGAGAGAGGCCTGTAATTTTCATCATAGGTACACTTCAACTATGACAGACAAAATGAGAAAAAAAATCCAGAAAATCACATTGTAGGATTTTTAATGAATTTATTTGCAAATTATGGTGGAAAATAAGTATTTGGTCACCTACAAACAAGCAAGATTTCTGGCTCTCACAGACCTGTAACTTCTTCTTTAAGAGGCTCCTCTGTCCTCCACTCGTTACCTGTATTAATGGCACCTGTTTGAACTTGTTATCAGTATAAAAGACACCTGTCCACAACCTCAAACAGTCACACTCCAAACTCCACTATGGCCAAGACCAAAGAGCTGTCAAAGGACACCAGAAACAAAATTGTAGACCTGCACCAGGCTGGGAAGACTGAATCTGCAATAGGTAAGCAGCTTGGTTTGAAGAAATCAACTGTGGGAGCAATTATTTGGAAATGGAAGACATACAAGATCACTGATAATCTCCCTCGATCTGGGGCTCCACGCAAAATCTCACCCCGTGGGGTCAAAATGATCACAAGAACTGTGAGCAAAAATCCCAGAACCACACGGGGAGACCTAGTGAATGACCTGCAGAGAGCTGGGACCAAAGTAACAAAGCCTACCATCAGTAACACACTACGCCGCCAGGGACTCAAATCCTGCAGTGCCAGACGTGTCCCCCTGCTTAAGCCAGTACATGTCCAGGCCCGTCTGCTAGTTTGCTAGAGAGCATTTGGATGATTCAGAAGAAGATTGGGAGAATGTCATTTGGTCAGATGAAACCAAAATATAACTTTTTGGTAAAAACTCAACTCGTCATGTTTGGAGGACAAAGAATGCTGAGTTGCATCCAAAGAACACCATACCTACTGTGAAGCATGGGGGTGGAAACGTCATGCTTTGGGGCTGTTTTTATGCAAAGGGACCAGGACGACTGATCCGTGTAAAGGAAAGAATGAATGGGGCCATGTATCGTGAGATTTTGAGTGAAAACCTCCTTCCATCAGCAAGGGCATTGAAGATGAAATGTGGCTGGGTCTTTCAGCATGACAATGATCCCAAACACACCGCCCGGGCAACGAAGGAGTGGCTTCGTAAGAAGCATTTCAAGGTCCTGGAGTGGCCTAGCCAGTCTCCAGATCTCAACCCCATAGAAAAACTTTGGAGGGAGTTGAAAGTCCGTGTTGCCCAGCAACAGCCCCAAAACATCACTCCTCTAGAGGAGATCTGCATGGAGGAATGGGCCAAAGTACCAGCAACAGTGTGTGAAAACCTTGTGAAGACTTACAGAAAATGGTTGACCTCTTTCATTGCCAACAAAGGGTATATAACAAAGTATTGAGATAAACTTTTGTTATTGACCAAATACTTATTTTCCACCATAATTTGCGAATACATTCATTAAAAATCTTACAATGTGAGTTTCTGGATTTTTTTTCCTAATTTCGTCTGTCATAGTTGAAGTGTACCTATGATGAAAATTACAGGCCTCTCTCATCTTTTTAAGTGGGAGAACTTGCACAATTGGTGGCTGACTAAATACTTTTTTGCCCCACTGTATATACTATATTCTGTTCTACTGTGCCTTAGTCTATGCCATTCTGACATTGCTCGTCCATATATTTATATATTCTTAATTCCATTCCTTTAGATTTGTATGTATTGTGTGTATTGTTGTGGGAAAAAAATTATTACTTGTTAGATATTACTGCACTGTTGGAGCTAGGAACACAAGCATTTTGCTACACCCGCCTCTAGCATCTGCTTAACACATGTATATGACCAATAAAATTGTATATGACCCTCTCTATTGTCCTTTCATTGTCTCTCCAGCCCATCCATCTACATCATCTCTCCATTATCTCTCCACCTCACCCTCATTATCGCTCCAGTCAGCTCTCCATTATCTCTCCACCTGCCAATCTGCATATTCGTCCCATTATCTCTCCACCTGCCCCTCTCTATTAACCCTCCATTACCTCTTCACCGTGTCCCTCTGCATAATATCCCCATTATCTCTCTGTTACATCCCCACCTCTCTCCATTATCTGTCCATTATGGCTAAGTGGTGTTGGAGGGCCAGTAGGAGGCACACTTTCCTCTGGTCTAAAAAAATATCCCAATGCCCCAGGGCAGTGATTCTGGACTGCCCTGTGTAGGGTGCCGTCTTTCGGATGGGACGTTAAACGGGTGTCCTGACTCTCTGAGGTCATTAAAGATCCCATGGCACTTATCGAAAGAGATGGGGTGTTAACCCCGGTGTCCTGGCTAAATTCCCAATCTGACCCTCAAACCATCACGGTCACCTAATAATCCCCAGTTTACAATTGGCTCATTCATCCCCCTCCTCTCTCCTGTAACTATTCCCCAGGTCGTTGCTGCAAATTAGAACATGTTCTCAGTCAACTTACCTGGTAAAATAACAGATAAATAAAAATAAATGAATAAAAATATTATCTCTCCACCGCTCCCTCTACATAATATCCCATTATCACTCTATTATCGCTACACCCCACCCCTCTCAATTAGATCTCCATTATCTCGCCACTCACCCCTCTCCATTAGATCTCCATTATCTCGCCACCCACCCCTCTCCATTAGATCTCCATTATCTCGCCACCCACCCCTCTCCATTATATCTCCAGTCATCCTCACAATTTCCATTAATTTCCTCTACAAAAATACAATTGTTCATTCATTCAATCAATAATTTGATCTTTAATTTATTCTTTCACTCCTTTTCCTCCACTTGGCTCTCATTTTCTAATGTCTCCTCCCTCTTTCTTCACAACCCTCCCTACTGTCCCTTTCTTCTCTAGATTAGGCATATCCTCTCTCTCTAGTCTATCACTTTCTCCCTCTTTCTCCCCCCCTAACCTCTGTTTCCTCTCTCATGCTCTCCACCACCTGTCTGCCACCATCCAGTCTCCTTTTCTCCTTATCAACTGCGTAAAGGAAAAGGAGTCTCTTGCGCTCTCCCTCTTTCTCTCCCCTCCCCTCTGTCTCGTTTTCTCCAACTATCGGGTTGATATGTTGTTCCATGTTTCCCCGGTCATAGTCAGCAAAGTCATGGAGGAGCACAGTATCCAGTGGATGCATCCCAAAAAGGCACCTTATTCCCTGCATAGTGCACTAATTTTGACCAGAGCCATATGGTCCCTGGTCAAAAGTAGTGCACTATGTCAGGAACAGGGTGCCAGTTGGGATGCAGACAGTGTGTGTGTCTAAGTGAAGATCAGAGAGGGAGCCCAAGAGCAGCCATAATGACGCCAGCCGTCATCAATAGCACAACAACAGTGTTACGGTGTGTTAAGGGGAATAGGCTTGTTGTGACCTCTGATTCCATTTGTCCTCAGTTCGTTCCACCTACAGGCTCAGTCCACTGTACTCAGTAAAAAGGAGACTGTTCACCCACCGTTGTTGTTCGTGGCAGGTAAATCAAATCAAACTTTATTAGTCACATGCGCTGAATACAACAAGTGTAGACCGTACTGTGAACTGCTTACTTACAAGCCCTTAACCAACAGTGCAGTTCAAGAAGAGTTAAGAAAATATTGACCAAATAAACCAAAATAACAAAATAAAAAAAGTAACACAATAACTTAACAATAACGAGGCTTATATACAGGGGGTACTGGTATCGAGTCAGTTTGCGGGGGTACAGGTTAGAGGTCATTTGTACATGTAGGTAAGGGTGAAGTGACTATGCATAGATAATAAACAGTGAGTAGCAGCAGTGTACAAAACAAATAGGGGGAGGGTCAATGTAATAGTCCGGTGGCCATCTGATTAATTGTTCAGCAGTCTTATGGCTTGGGGGTAGAAGCCATAAGAAGGAGCCTTTTGGTCCTAGACTTGGCGCTCCGGTACCGCTTGCCGTGCGATAGTAGAGAAAACAGTCTATGACTTGGGTGACTGGAGTCTCTGACAATTTTATGGGCTTTCCACGAGACACCGCCTATTATATAGGTCCTGGATTGCAGGAAGCTTGGCCCCAGTGATGTACTGGGCTGTACGCACTACCCTCTGTAGCGCCTTATGGTCAGATGCCGAGCAGTTGCCATACCAGGCGGTGATGCAACCGGTCAGGATCCTCTCGATGATGCAGCTGTAGATGTCACGCCCTGATCTGTTTCACCTGTCTTTGTGATTGTCTCCACCCACCTCCAGGTGTCTCCTGTTTTACCCATTAATCCCCGGTGTATTTATCCCTGTGTTTCCTGTCTCTGTGCCAGTTCGTCTTGTTTTGCCAAGTCAACCAGTATTTCTCCTAGGTCCTATTTTCCCCAGTCTCTGTTTTTTCCTAGCTCTCCTGGTTTTGAACCTTGCCTGTCCTGATGATGTATCCGCCTGCCTGACCACTCTGCTTGTCCTGACCTCGAGCCTGTCCTGACCTCGAGCCTGTTCTGACCTCGAGCCTGTTCTGACCTCGAGCCTGTTCTGACCTCGAGCCTGTCCTGACCTCGAGCCTGTCCTGACCTCGAGCCTGTCCATACCAAATCTTTTCAGTCACCTGAGGGGGAAAAGGTTTTGTCGTGCCCTCTTCACGATTGTCTTGGTGTGTTTGGACGATGCTAGATCATTGGTGATGTGAACACCAAGGAACTTGAAACTCTCAACCAGCTCCGCTACAGCCCTGATGATGTTAATGAGGGCCTGTTTGGCCCACCTTTTCCTGTAGTCCACGATCATCTCCTTTGTCTTGATCACATTGAGGGAGAGGTTGTTGTCCTTGCACCACACTACCAGTTCTCTGACCTCCTCCCTATAGGCTGTCTCATCGTTGTCGGTAATCAGGCCTACCACTGTTGTGTCGTCAGCAAACTTAATGATGGTGTTGGAGTCATGTTTGGCCATGCAGTCGTGGGTGAACAGGGAGTACAGGAGGGGACTAAGCACACACGCCTGACGGGCCGCCGTGTTGAAGATCAGTGTGGCAGACGTGTTGTTGCCTACCCTTACCACCTAGGGGCGGCCCGTCAGGAAGTCCAGGATCTTGTTTAGTCCCAGGGTCCTTAGCTTAGTGATGAGCTTCGGGGGCACAATGGTGTTGAATGCTGAGCTGTAGTCAATGAACAGCATTCTCACATAGGTGTTCCTTTTGTCCATGTGGGAACGGGCAGTGTGGAGTGCGATTGAGATTGCATCACCTGTGGATTTGTTGGGGCGGTATGTGAATTGGAATGGGTCTAGGGTATCCGGGAGGATGCTGTTGATGCGAGCCATGACCAGCCTTTCACTTCATGGCTACCGACATGAGTGCTACAGGGCGGTAAATCATTTAGGCAGGTTATCTTTGCTTCCTTGGGCACAGGGACTATGATGGTCTGTTTGAAACATGTATGTATTACACTCAGTCAGGGAGAGGTTGAACATGTCAGTAAAGACACATCCTGGTAATCCATCTGGCCCCGCGGCTTTGTGAATGTTGACTTATTTAAAAGGTCTTTCTCACATCGGCTACCGAGAGCGTTTACACACAGTCATCCAGAACAGCTGGTGCTCTCATGCATGCTTCAGTGTTGCTTGCCTCGAAGCAAGCATATAAGGCATTTTGCTCGTCTGGTAGTGTTGCGTCACTGGGCAGCTTGCGTCTGGGTTTCCCTTTGTAGTCCGTAACAGTTTTCAAGCCCTACCACATCCGATGAGCGTCAGAGCCGGGGTGTAGCAGGATTCAATCTTAATCCTGTATTGACGCTTTGATTGTTTGTTGGTTCATCTGAGGGCATAACGGGATTTCTTATAGGCGTCCGGATTAGTGTCCCACTCCTTGAAAGTGGCAGCTCTAGCCTTTAGCTCAATGGGGATGTTGCCTGAAATCCATGGCTTCTGGTTGGGATAAGTACGTACGGTCACTGTGGGGACGGCATCGTCGATGCACTTATTGATGAAGCAGATGACTGATGTTGTGTACTCCTCAATGCCATTGGATGAATCCAGGAACATATTCCAGTCTGTGCTAGCAAAACAGTCCTGTAGCGTAGTATCCGCTCCATCTGACTACTTCCGTATTGAGAGAGTCACTGGTACTTCCTGCTTTAGGTTTTGATCTTGTAAGCAGGAATCAGGAGGATAGAATTATGGTTAGATTTGCCAAATGGGGGGCTAGGGAGAGCTTTGCATGCATCTCTGTGTGTGGAGTAAAGGTGGTCTAGAGTTGTTTTTTCCTCTGGTTGCACGTGACATGCTGGTAAAACTTTGGTGAAACTGATTTAAGTTTGCCTGAATTAAAGTCCACGGCCACTAGGAGCACCGCTTCTGGGTAAGCAGTTTCTTGTTTGCTTATGGCCTTATAGAGTTGGTTGAGTGCGCTCTCAGTGCCAGCATCGGTCTGTGGTGGTAAATAGACGGCTACAAATAATATAGATGAGAACTATCTTGGTAGATAGTGTGGTCTACAGCTTATCATAAGATACTCTACCTCAGGCGAGCAATACCTCAAGACTTCTTTAATATTAGGCATCGCGCACCAGCTGTTATTGACAAAAAGACACACACCCCCACCCCTCGTCTTACCAGACGTAGCTTCTCTATTCTACCGGTGCATTGAAAATCCCTCCAGCTCTATATAGGAAACCTAGCAGATAAGAGGGCCAGTAACAGAAAGGTTGCTCTGAGAGCAACTGCTAAATGACTAAAGTGTAGTTCTTGTAATTCATTGATCCTACGATTGCAATTCAATAACCCATCAGGATGGCTTTTAAATCCATGGTCCTATTTTCTAACACTCCAACAGAGCACTCCAAAAAATTCAGGAACCCCTACTGGTCCTGTGTGGCTCAGTTGGTAGAGAATGGTGCCTGCAATACCAGGGTTGTTGGTTGAATTCCCATAGGGGACCAATATGAAAGAAGTACAAACATGTTTGCACTCAGTACTCTAGGTTGCTATAGATAAAAGTGTGTATGCAACAGCTTTGGGATGTTAATTTGAGCCAGTTTGCAACAGGAAATGTGAATAATTAAATATAATGAATTAACATTTTTGTAGGGGTTGATACGTTTAATGTAAAGGTCTGAAATGTCTAATTGGAAATGTTAAACTTCCAAAGCCTTTTTAAACCTCAAATACACTACAAGTTAAAAATTTCCAGGAAAGATCTCCTGCAACAAGGTGATCAAATTAAGATCCTACATTTGTAGGTGGCATTTTTATTTTATCTTCTGTAGGTCTAGGATCAATCTGGTTAAAGCACATGTCAGCTCTATTGAACAAGAGGCTCTGTCCTCGCATGGTGCCCAACTACCTCATTTTACACAAGTCAGAGATGACTTCAATAGTAAGAACGACGTTAGCGATGGGAGTGCGATGCTCAGAAATTAAGAATAAAGATCACTGCAACTCAAACTAGACAAATGAAAGGGCTGGTAAATCCAAAAGGAAAAACAACATGCACAGGCAACTGTAACATCATCTCAGGTCTTCTCTCCTTTGATTCACTAGTTGAGTTGTCAAGGAGGAAATACTGTCTCCAGCACAGCAAGATAAATGGGATAATAATAGAATGATAAATAAATGAGGCAGGAGGCATCGGTGAATATAGCTAACAGAATCAATTAATAGTTCATTAGCCCTCTTTGGGTTATTTTGAGACACAATAAAATGTTGCAGTCCCCCAGTTGTGTCGTGCCTAAGCCCAGAGCGACACAGTAGGTGAACCACACTGAATTCTGAAATAGCCAGTATGGTTTAAAGGGGAAATCTGGGATTGTGGTAAACAGCTGAGGGATGGGGCCGGAGAAATGTAACCACTCTCAAATTCATAGACGGAGCTATACATCCATGAGATCAAAATGATAGTTTTAAGAATGTTTTGAAGCTATACAGTGTTTATAAGGTTACCAACAATGGAGTAAAATATAGTTCTGATGGGGGGGTTCTGATGGGGTAAGACAGTTGAAATATGCTCATGAGTTCTGTTCTTTAATAATCAATGGCTACTTGTCATTCCTTTAGATCCCTGATTGCTCCTTTAAATATGCAGTACTTTCAAATAGGGTAGAACCAACAGGTCATATTATGCTAATGAGGTGTTTTGTATTGAGCTATAGTTGCAACACTGAATTTTAATTGAAATGTGGTGTAACTCAGGATATGTGCCAAACGGCCCCCTATTCCCTATTTAATGCACCACATTTTGACGAGGAGCCCATAGAGCTCTGGTTACAATGTAGTGCACTATGTACAGAATTGGGTGCTATTTGGGACGGAGCCTATGTCGGTTCAGGCCAAATGTAAGCCTAGTTCCTATCTGCATGGGTGAGTCATGAGAGTTCTGCTGCGGTAGCCAGAGCCCATTATGCCTTTCTGGGTGGTGGAGATGTATGAGTGGTAGCCTGGCTGAGACTAAGGCTATATCTATGTAAATATGGGCACCGTAGCGTGGTCCCAGATTTGTTTGTGCAGTTTAGCCAACTCCTATTTGGCCGGCGTTGTGCCAAACAGACTGTTGGCAAGACAGCACAAAGGTGTAGGACTAGGTTATGTGAGTGGTTCTTTGTCTAAGGAAAGGATTATAGATTCATATCTGGAGGTAAACTAGAAATAGTAAATTCTCATGTCTTCTTATGATCTTGACAATATTTTACACTACTCAAATTGTTAATAGAGTACATGTTGATCCCCACAAAGTAGGCATTACACAGACTTTTCAGTTAAAACATAACTCGCTCACAAGGCCACATCACAAGGCCACATCACAAGGCCACATGGGGATAGTGATGAGAAGATACTGTATCCTTCTATTTAAAGGACTGTCAGCTGCCTTTGAGCACTACAGAAGACAATGGCCTAGTTCTATAGCAGGCCTACAAAGCCTCAGTAGAAAGATCCCAGGCATGTCCTTTGTAAGTCATTGGTATTCCCTGTCTTTCATACGAGGAGTGCACAGCATGTAAACTAGCTTACAACCTACACATGAGTAGTTAGCTCTCCAAGTAAGTCCACAGAATGAGAAAATTATTTGATAGTCATGATTCTGAGTTGGAACGAATGGGGGGGGCTAATTCGTTCCTATTTGTTTGCTACATAAAATAATGCACGTGCTGCAACACCGACAAGCCAACAGTGTTCATTCCCTACATGAGAAGGGCCAGAGGAATTTATGATTTGGACAAATATGCTTGTTGAGTGTAGCATCCTTTGATACTGCCTAAAATGCATTAGGAGACACAGCATTCTGCAGGGAATGGATGGGTAGATGGATCGATGGGTAGATGGACAGATTCATTCATTTGTGAACGTTTAATCTCCTTCCAGAGAAAATTATTTCCAAAGTTCCCCTCATTTACAACATGAAACATCCCTCATCCCTGCACATGTAGAGCATGGGGATGTACAGTATGAAACTGACTCCCCAGCCTGAAGTGTCCCCACTTGTATCGCCAAATTGCTAGCTTTTCGGTGGCACCGACACGTGTGCTAGCTGTTACGTTCCCCAGATTATGTGTTGTAGTTTGTGTATTTACATGTGTTTATTTCAGGAAATGGCTTCCTGAAATCCCTCAAGCAGCCGATTGGTCGACTCCATGGCTAATTGGAGAGCTGACCCCGCCCCCTCGTCAAGACGCAGCTGTCTCCAATTACCCATTCCTTCTGACACTATATAAAAGCCAGTGTTCTGTTCAGGAGGAAGATCTTTTTGGTAGAGGATTTTGCTAGAGAGATTTGCTAGAGGCTGGAGGTATTTTGCTGGAGGTAGATTTGCTGGAGGTAGATTTGCTGGAGGTAGATTTGCTGGAGGTAGATTTGCTGGAGGTAGATTTGCTGGAGATTTGTAGAGATTTGCTGGAGGTAGATTTGCTGGAGGTAGATTTGCTGGAGGTAGATTTGCTGGAGGTAGATTTGCTGGAGGTAGATTTGCTGGAGGTAGATTTGCTGGAGGTAGATTTGCTGGAGGTAGATTTGCTGGAGGTAGATTTGCTGGAGGTAGATTTGCTAGAGAGATTTGCTAGAGAGATTTGCTAGAGAGATTTGCTAGAGAGATTTGCTAGAGAGATTTGCTAGAGATTTGCTAGAGAGATTTGCTAGAGAGATTTGCTAGAGAGATTTGCTAGAGAGATTTGCTGGGAGGTCATTGTAGAGATTTTGCTAGAGAGAGATTTTGCTAGAGGTTGATTTTGCTTGGAGTTCATTGCTGAGAGTTGGTATGTTGGTATGTTGTGAGTTTGTTGCTCAGATAGAACTTATTTGATGTCCTTTGTCTCTTAGTTTGTTTGTGAAATTGTTTAATATTCTGTTTCATTTGTTCCCAGGGGGGAAGGGGAAGGCACCTAGGGAGTGCTTAGGCAAGAGGCCCGCGGGCATACATATACCTGTAGCATATTCGCTGTCTAGGCACACTAGGTAAGACCTGGGCGGACCACCCCTTGTATTTTGGTTAGGGCACCAGGTGGTGCTAAATTAGGTAAGTAGTGGGTAGGCAGGTAAGATAGGAGAGGGGGGGGGCTTTGAGATTTACTTTCTTTGCTTTGGTTCCGTCCAGCCCCTTTTCCCCATATTACCGTGTAAAGGAATAAAGTCCTTGTAAACGGTACCACATTCTGCTTGTTGTCATTTTTACTCGCACCTACAGTCCATACCTTTTTTCGCTTCACAGAGAGTTTAGTTGTAGCAGGGTGTTGCGTTCCCTTTTCATAGAGGCGTGCGTAACACTAGCAAAGGCAGAGGTCCTGGGTTGGCGCCTCGGTAAGAGACAAATCAGAAGGAAGCAGTATTCGCTAAGCAAGCAGTGTAACGTACACTACACACACACACATAGGCTACACTGTAAAACAAATTCTAGTTGTTTAAAATTATTATTATTAAGTAACTGGTTCCACAGCCTCTTTTCAGTTTACTCAACTTTTCAGTCAAAGTGTTACCTGAACTTAATATTTCTAGTTGTCCCAAACTTAGGTTCAACTTGAGAAAATGGCATGAATAATTTTGCACGCCCAATTTTTCAGTTTTTGATTTGATAAAAAAGTTTGAAATATCCAATAAATGTCGTTCCACTTCATGATTGTGTCCCACTTGTTGATTCTTCACAAAAAAATACAGTTTTATATCTTTATGTTTGAAGCCTGAAATGTGGCAAAAGGTCGCAAAGTTCAAGGGGGCCGAATATTTTCGCAAGGCACTGTATCTGTGTGTTCAGGACTACCCTCATGGGGTTTCAGAATAGCGTTGATATTTGACCAGTCATTCACACCTTTATTTTGTAGTCTTTTGTAAAAAAGAGCTTACGACATAAGCAATACACAGCGTTGTTTTTGATTGAATATGAAAGCCAGCTCCTGGTAATCTATTCCCCATTTAGCCAGCTCCTGATAATCTTTTCCCAATTTAGCTAGCTCCTGGTAATCTTTTCCCAATTTAGCCAGCTCCTGGTAATCTATTCCCAATTTAGCCAGCTCCTGGTAATCTATTCCCCATTTAGCCAGCTCCTGGTAATCTATTCCCCATTTAGCCAGCTCCTGGTAATCTATTCCCCATTTAGCCAGCTCCTGGTAATCTTTTCCCCATTTAGCCAGCTCCTGGTAATCTTTTTCCCCATTTAGCCAGCTCCTGGTAATCTTTTCCCCATTTAGCCAGCTCCTGGTAATCTTTTTTCCCATTTAGCCAGCTCCTGGTAATCTTTTCCCCGTTTAGCCAGCTCCTGGTAATCTTTTTCCCAATTTAGCCAGCTCCTGGTAATCTTTTCCCCATTTAGCCAGCTCCTGGTAATCTTTTCCCCATTTAGCTAGCTCCTGGTAATCTTTTCCCCATTTAACCAGCTCCTGGTAATCTATTCCCCATTTAGCCAGCTCCTGGTAATATTTTCCCCATTTAACCAGCTCCTGGTAATCTTTTCCCCATTTAGCTAGCTCCTGGTAATCTTTTCCCCATTTAACCAGCTCCTGGTAAACTTTTTCCCCATTTAGCTAGCTCCTGGTAATCTTTTCCCCATTTAGCCAGCTCCTGGTAATCTTTTCCCCATTTAGCCAGCTCCTGGTAATCTTTTCCCCATTTAGCCAGCTCCTGGTAATCTTTTCCCAATTTAGCCAGCTCCTGGTAATCTATTCCCCATTTAGCCAGCTCCTGGTAATCTATTCCCCATTTAGCCAGCTCCTGGTAATCTATTCCCCATTTAGCCAGCTCCTGGTAATCTTTTCCCATTTAGCCAGCTCCTGGTAATCTTTTTCCCCATTTAGCCAGCTCCTGGTAATCTTTTCCCCATTTGACAACTGTCTCTGTAATAAGCCTGAATGGAAACCTCTTCTAGACTTGTCTTTAGGGTAAGAAAAATCCAGTCCTGGTTTGAATGGACCTCTGCTCACTAACTCAGTCCTCATAAAGTCTGTTAAGACTGGGGGCCAATCTGCTGGGTTATTTGGTGGAGATGCAACTGCTCTATTAGGGTCTGAGCTGCTTGTATCTGATGCTGGCTGTACACCTCTGGTAGTGCTAGTACTGGCTAAGGCTGCCTGTACTTCACCTGGGTCTGTGTTAGTACTTGCTGAAGATGGCTGTATTGGGTCTGTGTTAGTATTAGCTGAAGCCAGCTGTACTGGGTCTGTGTTAGTACTTGCTGAAGCTGCCAGTACTGGGTCTGTGTTAGTACTGGCTGAGGCTGGAAGTGGATCAGCTGAGTCTGTTCTTGTACTGGCTGATGATCCAATATCTCCTCTACTGACAAACCTAAGCATAGCGCCTGTAAATGTTACATAACAATACTATTATTAATTTCATCAGCTGCATCAGGCCCATTCAAACTGGCTCCCCCAGATTTCCTTTTATACATTTTCAAATATAAAATACTATTTATACTATGGCTTGGCTGAATACTGATGGTTATTATTTACTGAGAGATGTGCATCCATTATTGCCCAGTACGCCCAACTAATCAACATTTTAAATTCAATATATAAATCAATAGTCAATGTCAATCCATTGCTTTCCATCTTGCATTAGTCCAGAGTTGTATCTAAACCTTGACTGAGAGACTAGATAATCATTGTTTTGTTTTAAAATGATATGCGCATATGATAAGTGCCATCATGCCAATATATTGTCTATACTGGTCCCCACAGAGGTTGCTGCTGGAAAGCAGTTTCATTTTGTGCACGCGCATATGAACGCATGTTCACACGCAACGCAGTTATCTTTTCTGAGCTGCAGTTATAAACAAGGTTGCCTGTTGACGTTTATCAAACGTAATAAATAGTTGTATTCACGCTCACATTTGTCAGGCACAAAGTCACAGAACACAGCCCTGGAAGTACCTGGCAAGCAAGCAAGACACAGACAGACCAAGAGATGCACTGTCCAGCTAGGTTAGCAAATCAGACAGACTAGAGAGAGAGGCACTGCAAGCTATCACATCAACTTAACATTACTGTTATTTGCTGACATCAAACTTGGAGAGGAGAGAACACAAGTTTACCTGATCGCTGTTTCAACAATTCACTCTCGTGGTGTTTTTTTGTTTGTTTTCTTTTCGTGACCAGAAGAATAGTTCCGCTTCATCCTCTCATCTAAGTTGTAAACACTGACACCCGCTTTGACACGAGAGGAAGGCGGGGCCCTTGCATAATTTGCAGGGCCGCCCGGCTCTGTTAAACTTGAACTCAACCAACCTCAAAGTTAATCTGAACAGCTCCCACAAAGATTCATACAAACAATTTCAGTATAAAGACAAAGTAGGACAGCCACCAGCTATTAGTAACTGCACATCAACGGCAATGTTAGGACAACCAGCTTTACGCCTCGATCACACCGACAGTGTTTTTGAGCTAAATGGTACGCAGCATCATCTGAATAAACTCAGCAAAAAAAGAAACGTCCTCTCACTGTCAACTGTATTTATTTTTAGCAAACTTAACATGTGTAAATATGTGTACCAACATAACAAGATTCAACAACTGACACATAAACTGAGCAAGTTCCACAGACATGTGACTAACAGAAATGGAATAATGTGTCCCTGAACAAAGGGGGGGTCAAAATCAAAAGTAACACTCAGTATCTGGTGTGGCCACCAGCTGCATTAAGTACTGCAGTGCATCTCCTCCTCATGGACTGCACCAGACTTGCCAGTCATTGCTGTGAGATGTTACCCCACTCTTCCACCAAGGTACCTGCAAGTCCCCGAACATTTCTGGGGGGAATGGCCCTAGCCCTCACCCTCCGATCCAACAAGTCGCAGACAAGCTCAATGGGATTGAGATCCAGGCTCTTCACTGGCTATGGCAGAACGCTGACAATCCTGTCTTGCAGGAAATCACACACAGAACGAGCAGTATGGCTGGTGGCATTGTGATGCTGCAGGTACTACAATACATTAAGGACAGGAATGTGATCCTCCAGTCAGGAAAAATCTCACTTGGCACAGATGCAGCCAATGTCAGAGTCTTAAAGGAAGAGATGCAGACTCTTAGAGATGGATGGGAGTCTCTCCTGTCTGAGGCAATACTGATTGCTGCGCAAATGGATGTTGCACCTCAATTTAGCAAGGAACACAGCAGCCAGAGGAAAAGGAAGAGATTCCACGATGAGACCTCTCAAGAGGAGACAGCTCAGGACAGTACAGCAACGGTGTTTCAGAACACAGTGTTTTTACTGCTTTGGACAACATCATAAGTGACTTGGACACTAGGCTCCACACCACTGCAAAAATTGTAGAATCATTTCCTGCTGTTCTGAAAGTTGGGCAGATTAGTGAGGATTAAGTCTCTTCTGTGTGCCAACCACTGATCATGAAGTGAAGTTGAAGTATCATATGCTTCCACTTTCCCCACTAACTTGTCCCCTCTTGGTCTCCTGAATGCAATTTGTAAGATGCTGCTGCAAAGCATTTATGGAGAAGTGTGCATTGCTTTACGTACATTTTGCACACTGCCTGTGAATGTAGCTGGTGGCGAGATAGCTTTCAGTAAGCTAAAACTGATAAAAACTATTTGTCCCATGACAGGTTTTGTAGTCTTGCCATGCTGTCCATTGAAAGTCAGTTAGCTAGAAAGCTGGACTTCAAAGACTTGATCAGTGACTTTGCTAGCAAGAAGGCTTGGCGCTGGGCTCTTGGTGAGTAAGGCTGAGCAAGGGTCAGTGATAACTGTTAAATGGCATGGCTATGGATATTGGATCACTACACACATGATGCCCACAGGCTGAGAACAAGACTGAGAACAAGATATATCTCAAAGTAATAGCTGGATTGCCATAAAATGTGTTGTGCACAATCAAGATCCTAAGTGGAAGAAACCTATTGATTTGATGACCACGTGACCTTTCCTCTAGCGCCACCATCAGGCCTTTTCATTTCCATTTTGTTTTCCATTTTCCATTTCCACTTTTCCAGCTGCTTATTTTCTAGTTGGTATGTATACTAAGTTAAAAAATCTGCTGCTGATTTTATTATTTGGTTTGTTATATCATTCTATAGATGATAATGTTAATTTATTTTAATTGAAGGTTAAATTTATATTGATTTTAAGTTATTCATGAATGTTAAGAGAATTTTCCATTCAAGAATTGTACCATTAAAATTATATTTAGATTGTAAAAGATGGCTTTTAGCACATTTCTTATAGAGGGCATCAGTCTTGTATCAAATAGTGAATTCCACTATATGCAGAATGTTGCATGTATGTCTACACAGTGTTATATTTTCACAGCTCACTGTCAGTAAATATCACACAGTAATATTGGACTACAAGCCTGCAAAGATAGAGTTATCTAAAGCTTTGAATGGGTCGATTGGGTTCTGGGGGTGTGTGGTTACAGCAATTGGGCAGGGTTGGTGTGGCCTGTGGTGGTGGGGCCCAATGTGATATCTTTTCATGGGGCCCAAAATCCCTGGAGTGCCCCTGCCGACGATTGTCCTTTTAAATCCAAGTCACGTTTAAGATTGATTTATAATTGGAACATGACCAAACCTCCTCACCTTATGTATTCTCCCCCCTGTGGCAGGAAGTGACATCCCCAAAAACACAAATTATAAGCCTGAAACACTTAAATGGCTCTTAGCCTCCCACACATAGGCTACTGTCTGTCCCTAACACTGCAACTACATCTGAATCTGAAACTAAATAATATAAAATAGGAATATAAATGATTTTATAACTCTAATAAATAAAAACTATTACAAAATCACAAAACTATAATAACCTTGCAGCTGAAGGATGGGTCTGGAGAAATGTAGCCACTCTCAAGTTCATGATAGGATATCAACATTATAGTTTTAACCGTGTTGTGAGGCTATACAGTGTTTGTTTACAACCATTTTTTTTTTACAAACAAAGGGGCAAAACAAGATCATATTTTGGGTTCTGGTGGTGTTAGTTGAACCAAGCTCATGAGGCATGTGTATCTTATATTCTTCAAGAATCAATGTCTATGTATGGCTCATTTAATTTAAGTCCAAAAATTGATGTATCAATCACAGATTGCCCCTTTAAGAGGCTTAACATATTTTTTTTTACAATAGGCCTACATTACTGAGTTAACCCATTCACTAGATGTTTGACAACAACGCCTCCCTTCGCTCATCCAATCCAATTCAATACCCAAAGCCGATCAATACGATAATATTATCCTAGGTTGCGTCACACGGTATCCCACCCGCGCTGCTGCTTATCCAACCGCAGTGAACCCTCGTGCGGAGGCTACTTGATACTGCGCTTTGCAGGCTTCTATAGCAGCAGTGTGATGCATAGCCTAGGTGTGATGTTCTGCTGATGCACATGCTTGAAAATAACGCAGCTGAGTTTGTCTATTTGTGATGGTTTTTCTACTTTTCTCTTATCTTGAATTCGCATTTGACGCGCCGAATCTGGTCATTTGTTCGCGACTGAATTACCGTTTCCAAGAGTGGATGCTGGATACGTGTTGGAGCATTTGTAGGATTTTTAAATTCTGAATGAAATGCAGGTAGGCAAAAAAAAGGTGAACATTTTACTTCAATTGGAAACTTTTCAACTGTTCTTATATTTCTGGAAAATGTATATGGTTCGGTTTTCATACGGATGCCCTGGTCTAAGTCAGTTGTTCAGCATGCCAATACTTTTGCTGTTATTTTTTGTCTTCTCTTAGGTCTGGTAAACCCAGTGACACAGTCCATTTGAGATGTCCGAAATCCATAATTATAATCAAAGTCGACCCAGCAGCACACGTGGCAGTGATTATGTGTGGCAGTATGAATATTATGATGATGACGAGCCCGTGTCTTTCGAGGGTCTCAAGGCTCATCGATGTGAGTGACATCTTATTTTACTAATCGCCTTCCCTGGCCTCTTAATGAAACGCTAGATAAGTCAATTGATTAGTCAATTGATAGAGTGTGTGTGCACATTACATTTTGTCGGCGTGAAATTGTCGCTGTGCGTGTGTCTGCGCGCGTGCATGTTTGTTTACATTCCCACCACGTCTATCCTCTATGTTAATTAAGTTTCTATAATTGCATCAGGCAGCCGCTTCCCTAATTGTAATGCTCCTTTTTTCCAAATCAGTGGGACACCACTTGGCACAGACTGGTTCAATCAACCTTGTTTCAACATCATTTGTCATGTGGAATGTGATGTGGAATCTGTGGAAAATACAGTGGATTTGCAAAAAGTCATCAACTGTTGTTTTGAGTGAAAATTCAACCACAGGATTATGTCATTATGGTAACCAATTTTCAACAAACCTCATAAAATATGTTGAATTTGTACCTTTGAAGCAACATCAGATACTCTATGCAATATCCTCTATAAGAAAAAAGTATAAACTGGATGGTTCGAGCCCAGAAGGCTGATTGGCTGACAGCCGTGGTATATCAGACCGTATGACATTTATTTTTACTGCTCTAATTTCTAATTGATTTGTGATATATGGCCAATATACCACGGCTAAGGGCTGTGTCCAGGCACTCCGCAATGCGTTGTGTATAAGAACAGCCCTTAGCCGTGGTATATTGGCCATATACCACACCTCCTCGTGCATTCTTGCTTAATTATAAACTGGGCAGCACCTTCTACTGGAGAGTTGAGACATCTACAGCTATCCCTTTGGTCTTCCATCCAGGGTTTTAACCAAGCCCAGCTTAAATATTTTTCACTGACTATTACCAATGTGAGAATTATTTGAGAAATCTACACCTAATAGATTCACTGTTGCAATCAAAGTCATCCCAAAGGGTGCGTTTAACAGAGCAATTTAAATGTTACAATACTTCAATCATAAACTCAGCAAAAAAGGAAACGTCCCTTTTTCAGGACCCTGTCTTTCAAAGAATTTGTTTCCCATGCTTGTTCAATGAACCATAAACAATTAATGAACATGCACCTGTGGAACCGTCATTAAGACACTAACAGCTTACAGACGGTAGGCAATTAAGGTCACAGTTACTAAAACTTAGGACACTAAAGAGGCCTTTCTACTGACTCTGGAAAAACACCAAAAGAAAGATGCCCAGGGTCCCTGCTCATCTGCGTGAAGGTGCCATAGGCATGCTGCAAGGAGGCATGAGGACTGCAGATGTAACTGTCCCTGTTCGGACTCGCATTTATCGTCAAAGGAATGAGCGTTACACCGAGGCCTGAACTCTGGAGCGGGATCGAGGTGGAGGGTCCGTCATGGTCTGGGGCAGTATGCCACAGCATTATCAGACTGAGCTTGTTGCCATTGCAGGCAATCTCAAGGCTGTGCGTTACAGGGAAGACATCTTCCTCCCTCATGTGGTACCCTTCATGCAGGCTCATCCTGACATGACCCTCCAGCATGACAATGCCACCAGCCATACTGCTTGTTCTGTGCATGATTTCCTGCAAGACAGGAATGTCAGTGTTCTTCCATGGGCAGCGAAGAGCCCGGATCTCAATCCCATTGAGCACGTCTGAGACCTGTTGGATCGGAGGGTGAGGGCTAGGGAATCTTGTTATGTTCATCCAAATATTTACACATGTTAAGTTTGCTGAAAATAAATGCAGTTCACAGTAAGGGGACGTTTCTTTTTTTGCTGAGTTTATATTCAATTCTGTAATTTAGGACTAAAGCATTTAGGAAGTCATCAACAGCTATTGTTTAAATTCATCCCGGGATAAAATATATAGCCAATGTCTATAGGCCTAGGGTTTCATGCTTAGGTTTACAGTGCCTTGCAAAAGTATTCATCCCCCTTGGCGTTTTTCCTATTTTGTTGCATTACAACCTGTAATTTAAATGGATTTTTATTTGGATTTTATGTGAAGGACATACACATAGTCCAAAAATATTTAAGTAAAATTTTAAAAATGACTTGTTTCTAAAAAAAAAAAAAAAAACGGAAAAGTGGTGTTTGCATGTGTATTCACCCCTTTGCTATGAAGCGTCTAAATAAGATCTGGTGCAACCAACTACCTTCATAAGTCACATAATTAGTTAGATTGCACACTGGTAGACTTTATTTAAGTATCACATGATCTCAGTATATATAAACCTGTTCTGAAAGGCCCCAGAGTCTGCAACACCACTAAGCAAGGGGCACCAACAAGCAAGTGGCACTATGAAGACCAAGGAGCTCTCCAAACAGGCCAGGGACAAAGTTATGGAGAAGGACAGATCAGGGTTGGGTTATAAAAAATTTAAAAAATCTTAAACTTTGAACATCCCACGGAGCACCATTAAATCCATTATTAAAAAATGGAAAGAATATGACACCACAACTAACCTGCCAAGAGAGGGCCGCCCACCAAAACTCGCAGACCAGGTAAGGAGGGCATTAATCAGAGAGGCAACTAAGAGACCAAAGATAACCCTGAAAGAGCTGCAAAGCTCCACCATGGAGATTGGAGTATCTGTCCATAGGACCACTTTAAGCCGTACACTCCACAGAGCTGGGAATTATGGAAGACTGTCCAGAAAAAAATAAGCAAACATGTTTGGTGTTCTCCAAAAGGTATGTGGGAGACTCCGCAAACATATGGAGAAGGTACTCTGATCAGATAAGACTAAAATTGAGCCGATTTGGCCATCAAGGAAAACACTATATCTGGCGCAAACCCAACTTCTCTCATCACCCCGAGAATACTATCCGCAGCATGCTGTGGGGATGTTTTTCATCGGCAGGGACTGGGAAACTGGTCAGAATTGAAGGAATGATGGATGTCACTAAATACAGGCAAATTCTTGAGGGGAAACCTATTACAGTTTTCCAGAGATTTGAGACTGGCACGGAGGTTCACCTTCCAGCAGGACAATGACCGTAAGCATACTTCTAAAGCAACACTCGAGTGGTTTAAGGGGAAACATTTAATGTTGTGGAATGGCCTAGTCAAAGCCCAAATCTCAATCCAAATGACTTAGATTGCTGTACACCAGCAGAACCCATCCAACTTGAAGGAGCTGGAGCAGTTTTGCCTTGAAGAATGGGCAAAAATCCCAGTGGCTAGATGTGGCAAGCTTATAGAGACATACCCCAAGAGACTTGCAGCTATAATTGCTGCAAAAGTTGGTGGGGGGGTGAATAGTTATGCATGCTCAAGTTTTTTTTTTCTTTTATTTCTTGTTTGTTTCACAGTAAGAAATATTTTGCATCTTCAAAGTGGTAGGCATGTTGTATAAATCAAATTATACAAACCCCACAAAAAAATCAATTTTAATTCCAGGTTGGAAGGCAACAAAATAGGAAAAATGCCAAGGTGGGTGAATAATTTCGCTAGCCGCTGTATATCAAATGGAATCGACCAGTGAATAATACGTATGTTGCATTCACTTCTCCATCTCATCCAAAAATCTCACCAAAACAATCTTACTGTATTTAAAGAGAGGGGATAAGAGAAACCTGAAAGACAGAGGGAGAGATGGAGATGATGGAACATCTTCCAACGCAGTGTGCTTGTTTTACAACTTATTGACTATTTACTGACCGGAACTGGACCATAATCCCTTGTTGATCTGATGTTGCAGACTCCATCGTCATCGGCTTCTGGGTGGGACTAGCCGTGTTCGTCGTCTTCATGTTCTTCATCCTCACCCTGCTGACCAAGACAGGAGCCCCGCACCAAGAGTGAGTTGAAAACAGCCCCTCTTTCCCACCCTAAACCGTACAATCTGTCTACCCCATCTACCTTCCCCATTTCCCCTGAAACCCTCTACCCCTTACCTCTACACCCTTTGCTGGGAGCCCTTCCAGAACCATGGACAGCCCCAGAAACTAGCATTGCAGTTTCAAGGCCTTTTTCTCAATTGTCTCAGTCTGTCCCCACCTCACCTTCTCTCTGTTATCTGCACTAATCTAAAATAATTGAGCAGGTGAAATCCAGCCTAATTATGAGCTTCCACCATATTGTTTTCACCTGCCAAGTCTTTTCTAATCAGTACAAATGAAGGAGAAGACCAGAGGAGAGAACAGATTTTTAGACAATTGAGACAGAGCCAAAGACTGATTCCCTCGATCATATCCAACCGTCTTACCTACCGCACTGCAGAATAACTGTGGCTAACATTTTGCTTTTTGGTTAATATGCCATCAGCAGAATTTCCATTAGTAGATAATAAATAAGAATGAGAGGTACAGTATATGTCAAGGAGAAATAAGGAGCTTTATTTATCTGTTTATATTAATTTGTCTCTGCATCAATCCATTAAGTCTCACCTCTTGAGGCTGTTTTATGGCACTTTAGAGGCAGATGGCTTGGCTCTGGAGTGGAAACACACTCACACTAAAGCTTCCATTAACACAAAACACTGGTGACACACTGGTGTGGAGGTAAGTCTCAATGGAAAAAGCACCATTTGGACTGTCTTGCTCACTCCCATATGATTATTGGCAAGACCGCACAAACAGATCTGGGACCAGGTTAAGAAAGGCTACCTTTGGGAGAAAAAAAAGAAATCTAGTAATCACCCAGTGAATATAATCTGTTCTCTCCGTAATGTGATAAATCGTCAATCTGTTAAGATTATTTCTGAATTACACAATCTAATAAAGGATTCAATCAAATGTTGGATTATAAGACATTCACGAGCTTTATTGCTGTCCTTGAAAGTAATATAAATTAATTGACACGTATTGCTCCTTCTGCTTTGTCCCTTCCCACTGGGCAACTGTTGAATCAACGTTGTTTCCACGTCATTGCAACCCAAAAAAATCTATGTGATGTCGTTGAAACAATGTGGGAAAAGTATTGGATTTGCAAAAAGGTCATTTTGTATTTTTTTTCCACCCAACTTTTAACCTAAATACAATGACATGGTGACATTTTTGTTGTTGATTTCACGTTAAATTGACGTTAGTTGACAACTCAACCAAATGTAAATCTAGACTTGAACTGACGTCTGTACCCAGTGGGTTCTCCTCTTCATCTTGCTCACATTCTCGCCACTTAACTTCTCTGCTCTTTCATAGACTTCTCTCTGCCCTCTCCTTTCATCCATACATCCTCATAATCTTTCCTAAAGTCCTATTAAATTGAATTTCTCTCCACTCCTAACCTTCCCCTCTCCCCTATCTTCTACTAACCCTTCACCTCAACTAACCTCTCCTCTCTTTCTAAGCCCCTCTTCTCTCTTTTTATCCTCTTTTCCCTCCTCTCTAACCCCCCTCCTCTCCACTCTAACCCCCTCTGTGAGAGATATTGCCATTACTCTAACACTTAAAAGGCTACTGGGGCGGCAGGGTAGCCTAGTGGTTAGAGCATTGGACTGGTAACCGAATGGTTGCAAGTTCAAATCCCCGAGCTGACAAGGTACAAAATCTGTCGTTCTGCCCCCGAACAGGCAGTTAACCCACTGTTCCTAGGCCGTCATTGAAAATAAGAATTTGTTCTTAACTGACTTGCCTAGTAAAATTAAAATAAAATTGGATTACTTTATTTAAAACTGCAGTAGCAGAGCAAGTTAAACATACAAAGCTGGCAGCTAAAACTTATATGGCTCACCGTAGTTAAAAGTAGTTCTGAATACAAAGGACATGGTGTTATAAATCCTTTGTGCCAATAGTGGATTGTGAGCACTAACATACAACTTGCTTGATGTTGTTGATGGGGATAAGGCAGATATTTCATTGGTGTTTTCAAGTGGGCACCTTCCATCTTAAATGTTTCGTTGATGAGTCCACAGCATTTCCAGAAGGCTCAACAGTGAATTCTGGTATCCCAGAACCAGCCCCCTCTATACCTGCTCAATCTCCTCCCCGTTCCCTTTGAAGCCCATCTGGGAACCCCTTTCAGCAGCCTCTGAAGTTGCCTTCATGGTTTGACATAAGGCTTGGCAGTGGATCCCAAGGTCCTTCAGCAACCTGGTAGTAGATGTTGCCACAAATCCACAACACCCAACCTCCATTGGGCAAACTCTTGCTTTCCAGCCTCCGTGCTCGGTATCCACTGCAAGCTCAGCCTCTTCCTCTTGTATGCCTCGTCCACCTTATCATCCCAAGGCACAGTTAACTTCACAAAGTAGAGAGCGCACAGAGACTGGGACCATAGTAGACCATAGTACCAGGTTTGGTCTTAGGTTGGTAACAGCTGTTGTATCTCAGATGGAACTGTGAGGCATTGGTCCACATCCTTCAGCATTTTCCATTCTAGGGCCGCATTCAGATTTCCAGCCTTTGTCCTTGGAGAGAGATTTCTCCGTTTTTGTTCTCCTCCGTGGACAAATGCTTTTTGTTGCGTAGGGTCAGGTGTTCTGGGAGGCAAGGCATTGATGGTTGTTCACTTGGTTTCAAAGCTTCAGCTTGGCAGGATGGATGGACCTGTCAATGCTCTTGAGTCCTCTGATGGTTTCCTGCGTTAGCACCTGGGCTGGGTCTGTGTCCTTGAGACTTGCATCATACTGTCGTCACCTGGGCTGGGTCTGTGTGCTTGAGGCTTGCATCATACCGTCGTCACCTGGGCTTGGTCTGTGACCTTGAGGCTTGCATCATACCGTCGTCACCTGGGCTTGGTCAGTGACCTTGAGGCTTGCATCATACAATACTTCCAAGGGTTTTTATGGGCTGCTCTGTTGGTATTGGCTCATCATTGATGAAGAAACCTTTTGTCAAACAGTTTACCTTTGGTGATAGACATGCTTCTTGATTTGCAAGGTATTTATTCAATCTTCATTCTGGCCCACTTGAAGTTATCTTGAAGTTATCCAAGCAGGCACCTGGTGCATGCTGCAGTAGTGGTCATGGTTGTTGTCGTGTCTTTGGCTATGCCGGATTAAGTGATATATGACATGCTATTCTATAAAATAATTAGTTTTTTTCCAGGTGATCCTCCAGCTCTTACTTTTAGAGTTATGCTTTTTTCCTTGGTGAAAAGCGCTTTGATGAATTTGAAAGGGATAATTAATTGAACCCACCTGGCGTCCCAGGTCTAAATCAGTCCCTGAGTAGAGGTGAACAATGAATAAACGCAGTGGAACTAGCTTTGAGGTCCAGAGTTTAGTTTGAGGGCTCTAAACCCTAGGTTTATACCCACTTTTTCTTTCTTGCTGGATGGGCTCAATACACTCCACATTTGATGTTTATGTGCTTGAGTTAGCCTGCTCAGAGACAGGGGTACTGATATTCTACAAACTTTGGTTTTGCTCGAGTCACTGAACATTCGACTGACTTAAATGACTTCTCAAGAAGTACTGATCAATGCGAGGCCCCTGTTCTCCCTCCTCCAAGCACATTCTACTGACACAAACATTCTGGCACACCTACTTTAAGATGGCAGGTGACCCAATTACTGAGCTGAAACCCCTGTGTCAATTGCCGACTTCCATTAACTGGACCAATAGAAACAGTTGACAATGAACACGACTGCAATTGGTTGAAAATTATGGAAAATACCTAGTTACTGGTACATTTGGCTCTATAAAAACTTGGAATAAAAACACTTTAAAATGAAGGTCTCTATTGAAGGCCTCTCTTTCACACCCTCCCTCTCTCCTCTCCTTGTAACATCTCGCTCTCTATTCTCCCTCCCCAACAGAAACCCGGAGCCGTGCGAGAAGCGCCACCGGCTGGGGAACTGCGTCGTGGACATCCACTGCCCCCAGGGGGACTCCCTGGCCGACGAGGACAAGGCCTTCTCGCGCCCCCTTCTGGACGAATCACGCTCCTTCTTCTACATCAGCAAGGAGAAGCAGGGGAGAGGGGATGGATGTGGGCCACATAGGGTCCGTGGGAGTCTGGGAGGACGCAGCTCCTTCGGGTTGGAGGAGATGGGGGAGGCGGGGGAAGCCAGCGAGCGGAGAGACGGCGGTATCGACCTCCAGGGACTTCCAGAGGAGGGAAAGTCAGAGAGGGAACACAGCTTCCTGTCGCACCACTTCGACATTCCCAACTTTGTGAACTCGGAGCACAGCTCAATGACGGGAGAGGATGATCTGCTGCTGTGTGAGCCGCCCGCTCTCCTGGACAGCCAATCGTGCATTCAGGATGGCCACCACTTCATCAGCTGAGGCCCCGCCCCATCCACATACATCATTGACATCATTATTGGAGATATGTTACCATAGCTGCAGATGAATGGCAATACTTGAGTCCCAAATGGCCTCTGCTCATTTCTTTTATAGGAGTGTGGACTAACAGTTACTGTAAAGTCACACTGACCTCACCCATGACTACCAGGGTTGTGTTCATTAGGGCATGCAACAAAAAACATTTTGCAACATAAAAATAAACATTTGTGTTTCTTAATGGACAATTCCGGTTAGTCCCGCCCTGTTTCAGTCCGTTTTCCTGTTTTTGGTGACTCATGAACATGACCTAGCTCTTTTCCATCTGACTATTGGCTGAAAATACTCTCTACAAACCACCATCAATCAGCCCCTGGTGAACCTTACTAGTTAGCTTGTACTAATAGGTTGACACAGGGTGACAATGATTTCTGCAAGGGAGAATATTCTCAAGTGGAATCTGCAGCGTCTTTTTTTTCACCTTTATTTAACTAGGCAAGTCAGTTAAGAACAAATTCTTATTTACAATGATTGCCTAGGAACATTGGGTTAACTGCCTTGTTCAGGGGCAGAACAACAGATTTTTACGTTGTCAGCTCAGCGATTTGATCTAGCAACCTTCCGGTTACTAGTCCAATGCTCTAACCACTAGGATACCTGCCGCACCAAACCATCACATTATCCTAATGGCTAACTCATGAATGCATTTTATAAGTATGGGCTGGATGACACTACACTGGAGAGATGAGATGCCTCTTTATGAGAAACCATCTCATAAAGATTGAATGAAAAAGCAGAGAGGGGGTTGGAGAAGAGCGAGAGAGAGAGACTGTGTGGAATACATATTGATGAACACTAGTCTTCCGTTGCCCTTGTCGTATCTTGACTGAGAAATGTTCCAGACAGAAACATCATCAGACATTAAAGAAGCAGGTTCTAAACGCATAAATGCATGTATAAATACTGTTCATGTATAGATGATTATACAGGTAATATAAACCATCAGCCATGAGTCTCTGAGTGTTTTTTGTTAACAGGTATATTACACTAGCATAGCATAGACAGCTAATTAAAGTCGTCAGCCAGCTTCAGAACCTGCAGCTGCATCTAATCTAAGCTTTGTTTGCTTTAATTCATCTTTATGAAAGAACAGAAAAAGCAAACCTTTCATAATACAAACACATTAGTCAATAACAAGATGACAATACAAGGTACAAGGAGATTGTCTCATTGTAAGTTAGAGGAGATGTCATCCTGCATTCATCTTGCAAAGACTAGCTTGCGTCCCAAATGGCACCCTATTCCCTTTAGTGCACTACTTTTGACCAGGGCCCTATGGGCTCTGGTCAAACATTGCGCACTAAGTAGTGATTGGTTGCAATTTGGGACACATACAAAGAGGTGTGTGGCGAATACAAGTGAGCCGATCAGCATTAGATGTCAATTAATGCATTCAAACCAGGAGACTTGATGCTGACAAACAAGGGAGGGAGGGAGGTACAAACACTAAACCTGCCATCTACACTCTTAGAAATAAAGGTGCTATCTAGAACATAATACGGTTCTTCAACTCTCCCCATAAGAGAAACCATTGAAGAACCCTAGTTGGTTCCAAGTAGAACCATTTTGGTTCTATATACACTACATGACCAAAAGTATGCTCATTGAACCTCTGATTCCAAAATGATGTGCATTAATGTGGAGTTGGTCCCCCCTTTGCTGCTATAACAGCCTCCACTCTTCTGGGAAGGCTTCCACTAGATGCTGGAACATTGCTGTGGAGACTTGCTTCCATTCAGCCACAAGAGCATTAGTGAGGTCGGGCATTGATGTTGGGTGATTAGGCCTGGCTCGCAGTCGGTGTTCCAAATCATCCCAAATGTGTTCGATGGGGTTGAGGTCAGGGCTCTGTGCAGGCCAGACAAGCTTTATGCACGGGGGCAGTTAGGATCACCACTTCATTTTAAGAATGTGAAAAGTCAGAATAATAGTAGAGAGAATGATTTATTTCAGCTTTGTTTTCTTTCATCACATTCCCAGTGGGTCAGAAGTTTACATACACTCAACTGAGTCAGGTTTGTAGGCCTCCTTGCTCGCACACACTTTTTCAGTTCTGCCCACACATTTTCTATAGGATTGAGGTCAGGGCTTTGTGATGGCCAATCCAATACCTTGACTTTGTTGTCCTTAAGCCATTTTGCCACAACTTTGGAAGTATGCTTGGGGTCATTGTCCATTTGGACAACAAATATAACTATGGTCATTATGGCCAAACAGTTCTATTTTGTTTCATCAGACCAGAGGACATTTCTCCAAAAAGTACAATCTTTGTCCTCATGTGCAGTTGCAAACCGTAGTCTGGCTTTTTTATGGTGGTTTTGGAGCAGTGGCTTCTTCCTTGCTGAGCGGCCTTTCAGGTTATGTCGATATAGGACTCGTTTTACTGTGGATATAGATACTTTTGCACCTGTTTCCTCCAGCATCTTCACAAGGTCCTTTGCTGTTGTTCTGGGATTGATTTGCACTTTTTGCACCAAAGTACGTTCATCTCTAGGACACAGAACGCGTCTCCTTCCTGAGCGGTATGATGGTTGCGTGGTCCCATGGTGTTTATACTTGCGTACTATTGTTTGTACAGATGAACCTTCAGGCGTTTGGAAATTGCTCCGAAGGATGAACGAGACTTGTGGATGTCTACCATTTTTTTTCTGAGGTCTTGGCTGACTTGATGTCAAGCAAAGAGGCACTGAGTTTGAAGGTAGGCCTTGAAATACACCCACAGGTACATCTCCAATTGACCCAACATGATGTCAATTAGCCAAACAGAAGCTTCTAAAGCCATGACATAATTTTCTGGAATTTTCCAGGCTGTTTAAAGGCACCGTCAACTTAGTGTATGTAAACTTCTGACCCCGGGGAATTGTGATACAGGGAATTATAAGTGAAATAATCTGTAAACAATTGTTGGAAAAAGTACTTGTGTCATGCACAAGTACAAAACTCGGAATTCCAAATCGCAAACTCTGGCCTCTTTCTAGAGCCCACAAGAAGGACCGCCGCGGCACTTTCCTGTTCAAGTGAGCACAGCACAACAAGGTGAATCCAAAAATGTATTGTATGCTGCTGCATAAATAATGTATTATGCCAGGGAGATATGTATACTGTAGCTAGAAAGTTATACTAAGTGTATGTTGTGTAGTAAACTGTTAGTAGCCCATGTGCCTCACCCTAATAATTTGGTCCCTTTCCCCCTTCATAACTTAGGCTACTATTCTGACTTGGTGGTGCACATGTAGCCTGTAGCCTATTTGAGAGAAATGTCATCTTGAATATTGTAAGAGCTTTTATTGTCTGCTTATATGCCCCCTTTATTTATCCTACGGTTCTGACTTGGTGTACAGGCAGAATACTGTAAGAACGGCCCATGTTCTGAATTCTTTCACTGTACATTTCAAAAGTGTGTACATCTCAATTGTCAGTAGAAACCATTTTGTTTAAGCACATCAGGCATATCAGTTATGTTTTTTAAAAAGGCAGTAAATGAGGCTGAAAACTGTTTCGCTGCCAGACAAGGCTCTGCTGATAGCCAGGTGTAGTGGTGGTAAACATTCACTCCATGGTGCTGAAAAGAAAGCTCTGCTGTTGGGACTGCTTTACACAGGCCCTAACAGTTTGTGGGCACCATTTGTCACCATTATAGTGCAATTAATGTACTGCTTAGTTTTGTGTTGTGTAGTTTAGTGGCTTTGCCAGCATGAATAAAAATACAAATATATGTTGTTTTCCACACCAAGATTTACATGCTAAAATCTCCAATGGTTGAGACACTTAGCAAAAAAACTTGCCAAAATTAAAATTTTACTAATTAATTAACTAATTTAACTAACTAATAACTAATTTAACTAAATTTGTGGAGTGGTTGAAAAATGAGTTTTAATGACTCCAACCTAAGTGTATGTAAACTTCCGACTTCAACTGTAAGTAAATATATAGTGTACATGGAAGCAAAAGGGTTCTCCTATGGGGACAGCCGAAAAATCATTTTGGAACCTTTTTTCTAAGAGTGGACCGTTGTCCCTTGACAAATGTAATGTTCGCAAAAACAGGACTCAGTTTTGCTCTATGGAGGACAGGTATCACTAGTTTTGAGGGAAATTTGTTTTCATCGTGTTCTTTCTTTCTCTCTCTCTCTTTCTCACACTCTGTAACACTCTCTCTCACACACTCTAAAACTCTCTTTCTCTAAGTCCTGTTAGGTGTTGTAGAGTAGCTAACATTTTTGAGACCATTGGTGATGCATCAGAGCCCCACCTGTTTTGAGCCTCACCTGTTATAGTTTTTATTTGTTGACTGTTTTGCATGTTATTTTGGCATTAATACGTGTCACATATCAGTTTGCAAGCAATGTTAAAAAACAACAACTATAATTGAGATAATAAAGCTGCATGTAAAAATTGTCTCTTTTTTGTTTTCTTAAGTAAGGCAGCTCCTAAATGCAGGTCTTTCAGCCTAGCTCAGTGCTTTTTGAGGTGGTGGGGCAGCCAGCGGAAAATACAGAGCATAGGGGTTGGTAATGTTCTCAAGTTGAGCCGTGATTGGCTCAGTGTTCCATCACTCATGGGGACACTACGTTGCCGCAAAATCTACTGGGAGAGAATTTATTTTTTCCCCTTGGGTGCTGCCATAGAGTTACATTAGAAGTGTCCATTCAAGAAGGCTCAAGGTCATTGGCCACAGATAAAATGACGTCAAATCACATATCTACCGTAGCTTTGATTGGACTGATCATGTCAATATCATAATTTCAAATCGTAGCTAGCAAGCTAGACAAGCAGTCATCATTATGAGTCAAGTCGACAATCTACTGGCAAATCCTTTTTAAATCTTGTCATATGAAGAAAAATGATAGATAAAATGTATCTGTGCGCATCGGCCATTGGACATAAACATTACACAGCAAGTTGGAAATGCAAATTCAACAATGAGTGCTGAGGCACGACTGCAGCCCTGGGTTCAATCCTAGGCTGTGTCCGGGAGACCCATGGGGCGGCGCACAATTGGCCCAGCTTCGTCCGTGTTAGAAGAGGGTTTGGCCGGACTTGTCTCATCGTGCTCTAGCAACTCTGAGTGGCGGGCCGGGCTCCTGCAAACTGACTTCGGTCGTCAGTTCGACGGTGTTTCCTCTGACACATTGGTGTGACTGGCACCATTACAGTGCAATTAATGTACTGCTTAGTGTTGTGTAGTTTAGTGGCTTTGCTGGCATGAATAAAAATACTAATAAATGTTGTTTTCCACACCAAGATTTACATGCTAAAATCGCCACTGGATGAGACACTTAGCTAAATGCATTTGCCACTGTAGCCCCTTGCAGTGGCGGAAAAAGTACCCAATTGTCATACTTGAGTAAAAGTAAAGATACCTTAATAGAAAATGACTCAAGTAAAAGTCACCCAGTAAAATCCTACCTGAGTAAAAGTCTAAAAGTATTTTGTTTTATATATACTTACATATCAAAAGTAAAAGTATAAATAATTTCATATGTTTTTGTTTTTTATTTATGGATAACCAGGGGCACACTCCATCAGATCAGAGGCAGTAGGGATAACCAGGGGCGTTCTCTTGATAAGTTTGTTAAATTAGCAATTTTCCTGTCCTGCTAAGCATTCAAAATGTAACCAGTACTTTTGGGTGTCAGGGAAAATATAAATCGTAAAAGTAAATATACCCCAAAAAACTACTTTACTTAAGTACTTTACACCACTGGCCCTTAGCATATTAGGTACTGAACAATTCATAATAATAATATAATAATAAAATACCTGCAATTTAGCAGATGCTTTTATTCAAAGCAACTTCCAGTCATGCGTGCATACACTTTACGTATGGGTGGCCCTTGGAAATCGAACCCACAATCCCGGGGTTGCAAGCGCCAGGATCTGCCAGGGTCCGTATCCATGAAGCTTCTCAGAGTAGGTGGACTGATATGTCAGTTCCCACCTGTTCATATAATCGTATTCATTGTGATCTAAAAGGCTAAACTGATCCCAGATCAGCTCTCATAGTCTGACATGTTTATGAATACAGGCTCTGGCTTCTCCAATTTTGTTACTCACTCTTTGAGCTTTTTTAATTCAAATGTGATAACTACAGATTTTTATAACGTAAACACAAGCTAAGAATCGGGTTACATATGCAACTTAATTTGAAAAGTTTCACAATAGGAACACAGTTGGTGTTGTGAATGACTTGTGTAAACTGAATAGGGAGTATAATCTCTGTTGAATAAATGTAGAAGTTCAGAACTTGTCACTGTGTTTATTGTTCAAGAAGGAATGTTTCTATGGTGATCCGGGACTGAGTGGGAAGGGTGGAGTCAGGCATTCTTACATTTCCCTCTGAATGAAGTTTTCCATCAGCCTTTGTGGCACCCTATTCTTCCATAGTCAAAATGGGTCAGGTCAAAAGTAGTGCACTATAAAGGGAATAGGGAGCCATTTCAGAGGCAGACTTCATCCTCCCCCAAAGTAATGAGTTCTGTTCAGGTCAGCAAAGCAGAATCCAGAGTGTAAACACAATCAATTAATGGAGGGAAGAGGGTGGGTGGTTACTGGTGACTGGTCCACTACGTCACATTTTGCACATACACACACACACACACACACACACACACACACACCTTAAGGCTTTGAGTGTATCTTTGTCCTTCTTGCAAAATACAGTATTCATAATCATCCTTGAAAATAATTTCAGTACTCTGACACAGACAACAAGTTCCACATTAGAAATAAATACTTTTTGTTATTATGACCATTTATTTCCACCCCACATGTTGACCATGAATTCCATGAGTAAAGTTTCCCCTAGGTACTAGCTCTAGGATCAGCTTCTCCATTCAGCAATCCTATCCTCAACCAAGAGTGGGGAACATCCTAAACTGACTCAAGATCAGTGTCTAGAGGCAACTTCACCCTAACATCTGCTTCTATTGAGAAGTGTGGTCCTTGAAGGTGTAATGACTGTTGTTGACCAGAGGGTGGGACAGTGGAGTGGCACTGATGATGGTTCACAAAGTAGGGTGAAGTTTCCCCGAGTTGCTGATCTGAGGCAGTCTCCACAAAGAGTCTCAGAAAGGTACCTAGGAATCCTGCTAAAACCTGTTTTAAGGCAATAAAAAACTCCCAGCTCAGAGTAGGTTTTAGGGTGACATGACACTGCCCAGACAAAGCCAGGAGTAAAATAAACTCATAAAAGTTCATCTCAGCTGGTAATCACAACAGTTTGAGGTACAACAAAGGAAATATAGTGATGACGCTCATTGACATTGTTGCAAATGATGGGGAATATATCATTGGGAATAACCAGTCACACATCGCCAGCTGTGCTCGCTTCAGACAACCATGGTGAATGTGACTACATTAAATCTTTCAGGTCATTTACTCCTACTTGTCTCCCAAGTGGGATAACATGTTTATTAATGTTTAAAGTAGCATAACTTGCCCATGCTTCCTCCAATCACATAGTATGATATACAATTTTGGAGCTCTGAAATGGAACTTTTGTAATCATATTTTTCAACATAAGACACAGTGGAGACAGGCCATCACAAATCCTTATGTTAAAAAGGTTGAGATGAGACACATTAATTGTTAAGTTGAGCAAGAGTAATGGAAGCCAGGGAAAGGGTTGGTATTTTGTTGTTGTTGACATAGTGATTTCTGGGAGAATTACAGGATAGGGAGGGGAGTGGGTTTACCCCCAAGATATCCAATGAGGCCTAGGCCTATGTGAAATCATTGGCAAAAGCGCAAGAGACACTGTTGCATGAATGTCTAGATTATTTATGGATTGATCATATAGAAACATCAAACTAATATTTCAACAACTCCAGGGCATTTGCCTGTCTATGGTGCAGGAAACACTGACTCACTGTTTTTTACCTGCTGGTAACTCTTAACTGGTTAGGACAGCTCATGAGGTGTCCTAAATATCTGTCGACTAGGTGGGACTCATGACTAAAGAGGCTTCATGTGTCGCTTTTATTTTTACCCATGAGAGCATTATTAAAATGTCTCTACACTTGGTACTTACAACCAATTTTCTACTCTGTTACGCTTTGCGGCTACGGACCCTGAGGCCCATTTTGTGTCCTCCACCCATGGTAGGCTGATCCTAGATCTGTGCATACTTCTACACAGAGTTCTTGTTTGCCAATATGGATGACTGGATGTTGATTGAGTTAGCGCCTTGGTATGTCTCCAGCAGCTACTCAGTGAGAGAGAATGAGACAAAAGGTGTGCGTGTAAATTCACTCTGGCTATCTACGCTGATTTCAGAGCACTCTCGTCTGAGTGTATTAGTATTACGAACGCACAAAACCCATTCAGTAGGACAGGTGTCAGTAAACATCAGCAAAAAAAACATAATTAAATTGTTGCCAGCAGCACAGTTACAGTCACCAACACTCTGGATAACATGAAAACTGCCTAACCAGCTCTGCTAGGGGGAGTAAAATGGTCAGAGTGAGGCGTTCTCACATTTGTGTCTGGATGTAGCTAGCAAGCTAGCCAACTTTAGCCAGTTAGCTTGGGTGTTGGACTGCTGTTGTGAGGTCAGAAAGCCTAATCCTTGGTCAGAGTGTCCAGGTCAGTATCCTGTGTACACTCTGGATACGCAAATAACCCAGAGCACATTCTGATACACTGGAGGCAATTTACGAACGCCCCCAAAGTGACAAGATTATGGCTATGAGATAACTAGGAATGCCAGTGGTGGGTTGGTCAGTGTACTGTCAATCAAACTACATGAATAGTGTGACTTCGAGTGTGTAGAAAACTTGTTCAACAGCATACGCCAATGCTAGGTACAGTACCAGTCAAAAGTTTGGACACACCTACTCATTCAAGGGTTTTTCTTTGTTTTTACTATTTTCTACATTGTAGAATGATAGTGAAGACATGAAAACTATGAAATAACACATATGGTATCATGTATTAACCAAAAAAGTGTTAAACACATCAAAATATATTTTATATTTGAGATTCTTCAAAGTAGCCACCCTTTGCCTTGATGACAGCTTTGCGCAATCTTGCCATTCTCTCAACCAGCTTCATGAGGTAGTCACCTGGAATGCATTTCAATTAACAGGTGTGCCTTGTTAAAAGTTCATTTGTGGAATTTCTTTCCTTCTTAATGCGTTTCAGCCAATCAGTTGTGTTGTGACAAGGTAGGGGTGATATACAGAAGATAGCCCTATTTGGTAAAAGACCAAGTCCATATTATGGCAAGAACAGCTCAAATAAGCAATGAGAAACGTCAGTCGGTCATTACTTTAAGACATGAAGGTCAGTCATTACGGAACATTTTCAAGAACTTTGAGAGTTTCTTCAAGTGCAGTCGCAAAAACCATCAACCACTATGATGAAACTGGCTCTCAGGAAAGGAAGTCCCAGAGTTTTTTTAATTTAACAAGGCAAGTCAGTTAATTAAGAACAAATTCTTATTTGCAATGACGGCCTAGGAACAGTGGGTTAACTGACTTGTTCAGGGGCAGAACAACAGATTTTTACCTTGCCAGCTTGGGGATTCAATCTGCCAACCATTCGGTTACTGGCCCAACACTCTAACCACTAGGCTACCAGCCGTTACCTCTGCTGCAGAGGATACGTTCATTAGAATTACCAGCCTCAGGAATTGCTGCCCAAATAAATGCTTCAGAGAGTTTAAGTAACAGACACAACATCAACTGTTCAGAGGAGACAGCGTGAATCAGGCCTTCATGGTCGAATTGCTGCAAAGAAATCATTACTAAAGGACACCAATAATAAGAAGAGACTTGCTTGGGCCAAGAAACACGAGCAATGGACATTAGACCAGTGGAAATCTGTCCTTTGTCTGATGAGTCCAAATTGAGATGTTTGGTTCCAACCTCTGTGTCTTTGTGAGACGCAGAGTAGGTGAATGGATGATCTCTGCATGTGTGGTTCCCACCGTGAAAATTGGAAGTAGGAGGTGAGATGGTGTGGGGGTGCTTTGCTGGTGACACTGTCTGTGATTTATTTAGAATTCAAGGCACACTTAACCAGCATGGCTACCACAGCATTCTGCAGCGATAAGCCATCCCATCTGGTTTGCCCTTAGTGGGACTATCATTTGTTTTTCAACAGGACAATGACCCAACACACCTCCAGGCTGGAGGTGTAAGGGCTATTTGACCAAGAAGGAGTGTGATGGAGTGCTGCATCAGATGACCTGGCCTTCACAATCACCCTGGACCCCAGAGTGAAGGAAAAGAAGCCAACAAGTGCTCAGCATATGTGGGAAAAGCATTCCAGGTGAAGCTGGTTGAGAGAATGCCAAGAGTGTGCAAAGCTGTCTTCAAGGCAAATCGTGGCTACTTTGAAGAATCTCAAATATAAAATATATTTTGATTTGTTTAACTCTTTTTTGGTTACTACATGATTCCATATGTGTTATTTCATAGTTTTGACATCTTCACCATCATTCTATAATGTAGAAAATAGTTTTAAAAAAATAAAGAAAACCCTTGAATGAGTAGGTGTGTCCAAACTTTTGACTGGTACCGTATGTTATATGGAAATTAGTCAAGAGACAACTGTATCATTATAATTAAAGATGAACTAAGATGTGTCTGAAAAACATTGAGGAAGACAGCCTATTTAACCACATAGCTAACATTGTTGACATAGCTGGATCATTTGTTTTGGGCAAGAATTGTGTCTACTGAAACATGTTTAACAGGTCTGCCTAGGTACTGTAGCAGCTGGAAAGTGGCGGAAATTACGTGTTGTTGTCATCGTAACCATCCATTGTAAAAATACACTGTCACTGCCCATCTGTGTCTTGTGCCTGTTGCTATCCTCACAAAAGGTGACATGTCCTTGAACAGTGGCATCTGGTATGTGTTACACCTGCACAGTGACTCGAATTGTCCCGCCAATACTCCCTTAAAGTGTATATAAGGCCAGTGTCTAGTTCAACGTGTGTGGGTCAGGATACCCTCTGATCGCGGATTTGCTACCAAAGGGACTCTCGTGACTGCAATATTCTCTGCTTTTCTGAAACATGGCTTTTGGACAAGATACCCCTCATGGGTATTCTACTGGATGGATTCTCTATCCACTGAGCCGACAGGACAGTGGACTCTGTGAAATCGAGAGGGGGAAGGGTTTGCCTCTTCATTAACAACAAAAGGTGTGCTGACTCGAGTGCAGTGGAACTCTTTAACCTTTGTTCATCCGTCTTGGAATACCTGATGCTCAAATGGCGACCATTCTACCTCCCGAAGGAGTTTCCAGCTGTTATCGTGACTGTTGTATACATTCCACCTCAGGACAAGAAAAATAACAAGATGGCACTTAAAAACTGAACAAGGCTATAAACAAGCAGGAAAAGTTGCACCCAGAGGCTGCTTTACTTGTTGCCGGTGCTTTTAATTCCACGCCATTAAGACACGTGATGCCCAACTTGCATCAACACATCTCCTTTGCCACTAGGGGCAATAAAGACCACTGTTACTCTACCCACAAACAAGCACCTCGTCCCCTACTCAGCTTGTTGTTTTCAAGCAAAACCTCAAACAGGAAGTACCCGTGACTCGCTCCGTTGAGAAATGGTCATCAGAAACAGAGATTATGCTACATGACAGCTTTGCTAGCGCTGATTGGAATATGTTCTGAGACTCCGCCATTAACGTCGACAAGCTAACCACCTCCGTCACCGGCTTCATTAGGAAATGCATCGGTGATATCCTCCCCACAGTAAAGGTTCGCTGCTTCCCCAATCAAAAGCCCTGGATTAACTATGAGGTTGGCGCTAAGACAAAGGACAGGGCTACCGCATACATTGCTATCGCAGACAACCCTGAAGCTACAGCTGAGGACAGGAACAAGTACAAGACGCCCCGCTACATCCCACGCAGAGTCATCAAACAAGCAAAAGGACAATATAGGAATAAGGTGGAATCATATTACACAGCCTCCGATACACACCGCATGTGGCAGGGGCTCCAGTCCAGTATGGATTACAAAGGAAGACCCAGCTGTGATCTGTCCAATGATGCCTCTCAACCAGACGAACTCAATGCATTTTTTGCACGCTTTGACACCAACAACAACACTGTGCTCTGCGTGAGGGCCCCCACCAACCCAGAGGACTGGGTGATCTCTCTCTCCAAGGCCGACGTGAGTAAGGTCTTTAATCAGGTCAACACTCGCAAGGCCACAGGGCCGGACAGCATTCCAGGGCATGTTCTCAGAGCCCTCACCCACCTAGATAAGAGGAATACCTATGTGAGAATGCTGTTCATTGACTACAGCTCAGCGTTCAACACCATTCTCCCCTCCAAGCTCATCACCAAGCTTAGGACCCTGGGCCCTGGGACTGAACACCTCCCTCTGCAACTGGATCCTGGACTTCATGATGGGCTGACCCCCGGTGGTAAGGGTAGGCAGCATCACCTCTGCCACACTGATGCTCAACACGTGGGCCCTACAAGTTTGTGTGCTTAGTCCCCTTCTGTACTCTCTATTCACCCACAACTGCCTCGCGCATCATCAAGTTTGCTGAAGACACAACGGTGGTAAGCCTGATCACATGCGATGATGAGACAGCCTACAGACAGGAGGTCAGTGACCTGGCAGTGTAGTGCCGGGCCAACAAGCAATCGCTCAATGTGAGTAAGACCAAGGAGCTCATCGTCGACTACAGGGGGGGAGCACAGCCCCATCCACATCGACGGGACTGCAGTGGAGCGGGTCGAGAGCTACAAGTTCCTCGTCTTTGGAGGGAGTTGAAATTCCATGTTGCCCAGCAACAGCCCCAAAACATCACTGCTCTAGAGGAAATCTGCATGGAGGAATGGGCCAAAATACCAGCAACAGTGTGTGAAAACCTTGTGAAGACTTACAGAAAACGTTTGACCTCTGTCATTGTCAACATAAGGGTATATAACAAAGTATTGAGATAAACTTTTGTTATAGACCAAATACTTTTTTTCCACCATAATTTGCAAATAAATTCATTAAAAATCCTACAATGTGATTTTCTAGATTTTTTTCACTCATTCTATCTGTCATAGTTGAAGTGCACCTATGATGAAAATTACAGGCCTCTCTCATCTTTTTAAGTGGGAGAACTTGCACAATTGGTGGCTGACTAAATACTTTTTTGCCCCACTGTATATCGGGTGAAAGAAAGGCCCGGAATATCGTTAAAGACTCCAACCACCCAAGCTATAGAGTGTTCTCTCTGCTTCCGCACGGCTAGTGGTACCGGTGCATCAAGACACCAGCAGGCTCATGAACAGCTTCTATCCAAATGCCATAAGACTACCAAATAGCAAACAAAATGGCTACACAAATCTGAGTTGACCTGTGTATTTTATTTTTGGACTGGTTCAATGCACACTCACAGAACTCTACACACTCACATACACACACACACTGACACTCAAACACACACACACTCACTTAATTTGCTCACACACACATAACATGCACACACATGTTTACTAGCTCTACACAAACACACACACACCCACTCATATACGATCATCATATACGCTGCTGCTACTCTGTTTACCATATATCCTGATGCCTAATCACCTTACCAGTGGAGGCTGCTAAGGGGAGGACGGCTCATAGTAATAGATGGAATGGAATCAATGGAATGATATCAACCCCATGAAAAACGCATGTTTTATACCATTCCTTTGACTCCATTCCAGACATTACTATGAGCCATCCTCCCCTCAGCAGCCTCCACTGCCCTATACATATCTACCTCTATCACTCCAGTATCCCTGCACATTGTAAATATGGTATTGGAACTAGGGTGGCAAAGGGTCAGAAACTTTCCATTAGAAGTTAAGCTCGGGAATTTGGGGAATTTTGCTTAAATTCATCAAAAAAGTTAGCTTATAACAGTGAACACTTTTTGTGGGATACATATGAGGCAATTCTAGGTCTCAATGGAATTGCAACCCTCTGCACGCACAGTGCATTCTTCCATCACATGTGCAGTGCACTCTTCCATCACATGTACAGCTGATTCTCAAGATCTTGCACACTAATGAGATGCTATTGAGCCCACACTTCTACACTGTCTTAGCCAAGGACTACATGCTTTCTGGTACATTTTGATTACAATACTGGGTGGGGTGAATATATTTTATATGTCAACTAGTAAATAGTAGCCATCTGGCCAAGTGTATAAAGTTCCCTCAGCGCTCACAACAAGCAACCTGGATTCACCTTTTCAGTCTGTGTCATGGAATAAGCAGGTGTCCTTAATGTTTTGTACACTCAGTGTATATAGTTTACTTACTTCTTGTTATTTTTAGTACTATATTGATATTGATTACTGTATTGTTGGGTTTAGATCTTGCAAGAAAGGCATTTCACTGTATGTGCATGTGACATTAAAACTTGACATTTGAAGATAAAGCTTAGTCCTAGACTAAAAAGCTATTTCAATGGAGATTATTTTTAATCCAAGACTAGGTTGAATCTGTGTATGGGAAACCAGCCCTGTCGGAACACCATTTCCTCCAGTCAGCCCAGTTCTTACTTAATTATTCTAACAAAATATTCAAATATGCAATGTTTCATTAGTGCACCTAAAGTGGGCCGATAGTGCACTAAGGTCCAGTTGAATGACAAACTGATGCCTGTTGGCTATCTTGGCGCCGGTGAAAAAGCAACAGTGGTGTCGTTTTACCTCCGGGTCAGTTGGCTTGGTGGAGTATCAATGCAAGTGTGTTGCATGGTCACAAAGGGATATCCGTGATGTATATTTTATAATATAGCACCATTATGTGAATGGGACGATTACCTATGGGGTCAGTCTAGCATAGATAGCCTGGTTACCAGCCCAAACCCCAGGAGCAGTGTGGGCGTTAAGTGCCTTGCTCACAGGCACAAAGGCAGGTGATGGCATCTAGGATTTAATCCAAATCTCCTCTTCTGGCCAGAAACATCTAGGCTATTCCTTGTTGGTTGGAACCAATGTGGATTCAACCAGTATATGCTCAGAGGGCCGCTTTTCTGGTGTGTGTCTACAGGTGTTTTATAATAAATTGTTGCACATGTAATAGGTCTATGTTCGGTTTCCCACAAGTGTTGGTATAAGAACGTTGATTCAATACAGTGTTTAAATGTTTCATAGGGTTGGAGAGGCAGGTTTCAACTGCAATAGATGAATAATTTATCATATGGGGGTATCAACAGTGTGTGTGTGTGTGTGTGTGTGTGTGTGTGTGTGTGTGTGTGTGTGTGTGTGTGTGTGTGTGTGTGTGTGTGTGTGTGTGTCTCATGTGTCTGTGTCTCTGAGAGTGCTTTACTTTTGTGTTGGACTGAAAGTGTTGCACAACATACTGCCATACCTGCTGTCACCAGTCTTTCTCCCTGGGGTGTGTTACCTGGGCTGGGCAGATTCCAGCTGTAGCCTCAGCCCTCCTCTCAGAAAGCCACTCAAACGACATGGATAATGCTACGCTATTGGTTTAATTCAAAAAATTGCCTCTGAACTCTTGACAAGGACATTTGGACTCATATAATGATTTGTTTACGGTATTAGTTTGTAGGGAAAAGTCCTGGTGATGCAGAGTTAGGTTACCTCACCTCAGAGAGACGGTGGCGGAGTGAGAGTGTTATTTTAACCGGGTCCTTGCTCAAAGTCGCCCCAGCAAGTTCCATTTGACCGATTCCTGGGAGATTTGGAACTGATTCAATAACGAAGGCGTTATCATGGTAAGTACTCCGTCTCTCTCTAATGTATTTCTTTGACTATAATTAGTGTATGGCAGGCGGCTTGGCTGAACTTTGGGATTTGTCTAACAGATGAACTGGGCGTGTTAAATGGGAAACAGAAAGGAATGCAACATTGACATTTTGGTCGACTCTTTCAGGATTAGTTTACCTGTTGCGCGCCAAGGCTTTTACAAAGGGCACTGTATTTGATGTCAATATTTGATAAACAGCCTAGGGAATGCATCTGTGTGACTTGGGTTATATTTATTGGTGATATATCAATTGTCTTTTCTTTCAATGTTTATTTAGGCCTATATTCTATTATATGTTATTATATCACATTATTATTTTGTAATTACAGGTATGCAATGTCTAGCCTATGATTAGGCTATATCAATGATAAAAACATATTGCAAAGTAGCATAACAACAATGACAATCGCACTTTAGGCCTAATAGCTGACATTTAGGTGCATAAATAACTTAATTAAGTGGAAAGAAATAGGCTATGTGTAAATATTTGTTCATTTGCCTTGTGGTTATGGTCATTCTATTGACAAATAGACAAAACAAACAGACAAACAACAACTACATGTTATCCTGAGGCAGACAGTTATTTGAAGGGTTAACTACAGTTCTCAACTGCTTATGGAAAGACTGACTTGAGCAGCCCGCCAACAGTGGCACACTTTGAAACCAGACGATTCAAAAAAGGAACAGGCAAGCCTACAAATCGAATGCGTCATCTCCCGAGGGAAACGTTTGCCGGATATTTTACCACCAGGCTGCGTATGCGCGCCGTTCCGCACAGAAATAATTATCAAACTTCAACTCAGCCTGCACACATACCTTCGATTCCACTTTCAAACCGTCTTCCTCTTGTTCTGCTTGCTTTTTCTGTTAGTCAGACATGGAAAATACTTTTACAAAGAAAACGAGAGAAAGACTATTATCATACTGACTATATTGTGAGACTGACTTATTCTGTACTTGACAGCTGTTCATTTTGGGTTTTAAATATTGGAGTTTTCCTCTAATTTAAGGTAAGTTTTTCTTTAGATTTCTCTGTCACTGGGGTATGGAAGCAGTTGAACATGTTGGAGGTCTTATATCTATCATGTACTTATATTTAGATTGAAAAATATATTTTCATATATAGGGGAACATGGGGTAACAAGCCCCCCCTAAGAACAATGTTTAATTGCTGACACAAAAAAACGTTTGGTAAAACTTTGGTATGGGAATGATTGTCATACTTAGGCAAGCAAACTATGAAGAGGAGTAAGTGGCTACAGTTTACACTTTTTTGGTTATTTAATGACATTTAGTTTTTAGAAAATGACAGTTCTTTATCGCTCCAGATCATTCTAAAGTGTCTAAAAATGACTGTGTAACTCAATGAAGTTACTTGTAGATGATTTGGACATTATTTGTAAAATACTAATTTAGGTAGCATAGACTTGCATTAGATTGCCGGGGGGCCAGTTGCCCCATTGGAGGGGTGGACCAGTTGCCCCCAAAACCCTCAACTTAAATGTTACTGCTTTAATCAAAACTGATTCCTATTTTTCTTTCTAAACAAGTGGATTAGTTATATTTAGTCTCCGCTACAGGTTACTACAAGCTTTACTCCGTTGAGTGGGATTGTTGGATTAGTGGACACCTTTTGGTAACATGGTATCCTCGCCAGTCCCAAGGCCATTCACAAGGGGGCGATAGCACGTTTTGTTTTGTGAAAACAAGGAAGAATTGCCTTCCCTTGCTTGTAGCCGCTATCTTTAGCTTGGCTAAAGATTTAGAAAACTAGCTAGCCTTTTTAGCTTCCCACATACACACAAGAAAAAATCTGATTTATAATTTTTTTAAATATGCCCTAGCAAATATTCTTATACTTGCCGATGATTGAACTTAAAACATTATCGCATTTTGATATGCTGCTTGTGTATTCATTCCCATATCGCCTAAAACATTGTGTTTTGGTCACAGAGTAAAAAAGCACATGGCTAGCTAGTTGGCTACAGCAGTTTCTACCATTTCACAATATCCTGTATTCACTAGTTATTACTTTTAAACAAAACACCTTTTTGGGTGGATTCTTGTTGTTTGAACAATGGCTGAGATTATATTTAGTTATCAATGCAAAATAGGCTACTTTGATGAATAGCCTATATATAGCCCATATATCAAATCAAGGAACCAAGCCATACTGCCCCCACGCCTGCAGAAGGAATGATACAGCGTGAAAATGTTCAGGTAGTAATAAAATATGTTGAGTGCCAGAGCGTATTAAAAGGAGCCGTCCCTTTTGTAACTAAAAATTAAATTGCAACACTCCGAATCTTGCGTCGGCGTATAGCTTGCAGTAAGCTTAATGGTACATACATAAAACATTTATAGATGTAATACTATATAATATAATACTATATTATAAAACTTTTTATAAATTACGAAATATTAGATCAACTTAACTTGTTTTGTTAGTGACTTACACTACCGGTCAAAAGTTTTATAATACCTTCTCATTCAAGGGTTTTTCTTTATTTTTTTGTCATAACTACATTGTTGAATAATAGTGAAGACATCAAAACTATGAAATAACACATATGGAATTATGTAGTTACCAAAACAGTGTTAAACAAATTCTTCAAAGTAGCCACCCTTTGCCTTGATGACAGCTTTGCACATTCTTGGCATTCTCTCAATCAGCTTCCCCTGGTATGCATTTCCAACAGTATTGAAGGAGTTTCCACATATGCTGAGCACTTGTTGGCCACTTTTCCTTCACCCCTGCGGTCCAACTCATCCCAAACCTTCTCAATTGGGTTGAGGTTGGGTGATTGTGGAGGCCAGGTCATCTGATGCAGCACTCCATCACTTTCCTTCTTGTCCAAATAGCCCCTACACAGTCTGGAGGTGTTGTGGGTCATTGTCGTGTTGAAAAATAAATGATAGTCCCACTAAGCGCAAACCAGTTGGGATGGTGTGTCGCTGCAGAATGCTGTGGTAGCCATGCTGGTTAAGTGTGCCTTGAATTCTAAATAAATCACAGACAGTGTAACCAGCAAAGCACCCCCACACCTCCTCCTCCATGATTCACGGAGGGACCCATACATGTGTAGATTATCCATTCACCTACTATGCATCTCACAAAGACAGAGGTTGGAACCAAAATTTTCAAATTTGGACAAAGGACAGATAAAAGGACAGATTTCCACCGGTCTAATGTCCATTGCTCCTGTTTCTTGGCCCAAGCAAGGCTCTTCTTCTTATTGGTGTCCTTTAGTAGTGATTTCTTTGCAGCAATTCGACCATGAAGGCCTGTTTCAGACGGTCTTCTCTGAAACAGTTGATATTGGGATGTGTCTGTTACTTGAACTCTATGAAGCATTTATTTGGGCTGCAATTTCTGAGGCTGGTAACTCTCATGAACTCTGCAGCAAAGGTAACTCTGGGTCTTTCTTTCCTATGGCGGTCCTCATGAGAGCCAGTTTCATCATAAAACTTGATGGTTTTTGCGACTGCACTTTAAGAAACTTTAAAAGTTCTTGAAATTTTGCATATTGACTGACCTTCATGCCTTAAAGTAATAATGGACTGTCGTTTCTCTTTCTTTGACCTGTTCTTTCCATAATATAGACGTGTCTTTTGCCAAATAGGGCTATATTCTGTATACCACCCCTACCTTGTCACAACAGAACTGATTGTCCCAAACGTATTAATAAGGAAAGAAATTCCACAAATGAACTTTTAACATGGCACACTTGTTAACTGAAATGCATTCAACACTTTTTTGGTTACTACATGATTCCATATGTGTTTTTCATAGTTTTGATGTTTTCGCTATTATTCTACAATGTAGATAAAGAAAAAGCTTGAATGAGTAGGTTTTGTAAAACTTTTAACCGGTATTGTACATTTTTTAGATGAGACAGATAAAAATTGTAGTCGAGGAAGAGTAGTGGCAGCAAGGGTGTTAAAAAATTGGTGACATAAAGTGGTTTCTGTTAGAATTACATCAGGTTACCCAATTTTATTTTGGGGGGGGAAATGCTCTAAAATATGAATTATTTGCATAGGTGCATGTTAATTTGCAACAGAGCTAAATAGTATGTATTTTAGGATGATTATATATTATATCTGTGTTTTATGGTCTATAGGTTTAAATGTTTTAAAGCCTAAAACATGTTCACAAGCGGCATAAAGACTCTGAATGATATGGTACTTGGCTCTTGGGTGAGTTGAGCTCCTATAACAAAGGTATTATTAGTACTGCTCTTGCATGCTTTCATTATGTTGAGAGCTGCACAAAATCTGACATTGACAAAGCAAATAACCCTTGGACTCTCTGACCCTTCCTTCTTTTCGCCTATCTGCAATATTCACTGTGCCGTACACACGTAACTTACCCTGTATACAGTAACACTTACTTAAAGCCCGTAGGTACCTACACTGTAAGCAGTAACACGTTGCTTAAAGCCTGTAGGTATAATGCATTATAATGACGTTCTAATCCATTGTAAGACTATAGGCACAAATGAGCCTCTTTACTGTCTTGTTATCCTACTATAATCATCCTGACTAAAATAACAGCCTATTTGAGTCACTTCAAAATCTCCTACATACAGTAGAGAGGGACAAAACATAGCCTCATAACAAGGCATTCTAAATATAGGCTCATACATGCTTACAACAAGTTATAATGCATTATACCTGCAGATTTTAAGTAAATGGTAACCTCTTATGCTTATGCATGTGCAGCATATGCATGTGTATTGGCACTGGCAGTCAGTGAGTATGTACTGGTACTGTAAAGACATGTCTAATTAGTTCTCTGTCTGCCTCTACGACTACAGTCTCAGACCCCAGAAGAGCACAGTACTGGTGTCTTGGGCCGGATCGGGAGCTGGTTCTCCCCCTGGAAAGAAAGAGGGAGCCCCAGGAGTCCAAGTGACGATGCCTCTCAGTCCCAGACGGAAGACCAGAGCCCCAGGCCACAAGGAGAGGGGGCCCAGGAGGAGCCTGTGAGGGGAGAAGAGGAGCAGCAGAAGGAGGGACCGAATTCCCAGCCTGCCCAGCGGCATCTCTCCAGGGTTTTTGAGGAGTGGAACACGGCGGACGCCAGAGCGTCTACCCACAGGGACAGCCCCCTCTCTGCAGCCAGCAGCCACAGCGAGTGGGGAGAAGGAGGAGGTCCTAGGGAGGAGGAGTGGTGGATTGCCTCGCAGGGAGAGGAAACGGAGGAGGAGGGGGGAAGGAGCAGTGGAGCGAGCGGGAATCCTGCCCCGAAGAGGAATGCCAGCCATCTGACACGTGTTCTTTCATCTGCCCTTGAAGAGGGAGTGGCCTGGGAGGACTTTGACCGACAGGAACACACCCAGGCCCTGCCCCGAGCCCAAGTCCAGGCAGGCAAGAGGCTGCATGTGTACCTGGAGGAGACGAGCCTGAGCCTGAGCCAGAACGGAACGAACACCCACACAAAGCAGGAAGTGCCCCACACCATCATCACCACCAGGGTGAAGAAAAGACTTCAGGTGGTTTCCAGAGCAAAATCATCCAAGAGTGTTGACTTGTCATCAGAGAACACCAATACAAAGGAGAGGACAGAGGAGCGCAAAAGGATTTGTCTCAAAGCTGCTATAGGGATCAAAGGTCATAGCAGTTACAGTGCCCTGGTGGGAGTGTCACTGAAGTCCCCTACAGAGACACAGACGAGCTCACGGACCATCCCTGAGCTCTCTGGTGAAGAGGAGTCAGACAGAGACACAGACACGATGGGCCGTAAGAACTCAGGCAAGAGGCGGTCCAGGAAGAACTCCTCCGGAGACGGAGGAGGAGCCAGTTCTCAGGAGAATACACCCACCAAAACCCAGCCTGGAGTCGAGAACTCACCTACATCATCAGAATATAACACACCTAAACCTGGAGACTCCACCCCCTCCTCTTCTAAAGACGAACATGCTTCAGTTCCCCAAAAAATACGCAGAGGGAAGGAGAGGGAGGAAGCCCAGGAGGACCTAGACGCACCAGTACACGCCACCCTGGTGGCCGTGGTGGACGGGGAAGGGGACATGGACATAGACATGGTCGAAGACACTAGCCCATGTCGGGTGGAGAGGCGCACGGAGAGCGCCGAGTCCAAACGCCGGAGCGTGAAGGTGTCACACAGCGAGGTGAAGTTCTTTGCGAAGAAAGTAATGGTGAACTCGGAGCAGCCACTGAGTCCAGAGGGAGATGGAGGACACATAGCCGTGAGCTTTGAGAAAGGAGGAATGGCTACAGGAAAGGTCACGGAGGGTCATGATACAGCTAAGGGAAAGGGCAAGGTGGAACCGAAGGTGACCAAGAGGTGAGTTGTGTTTACCTGACTACTAGATTACTGTATCATTGGATAACCTACTTCCTGACTATGCAGTTTAGGAATCAGATATGTTATTTAAATACTTTAAATATCTCTGTTTATAGCAAAAAAAGTTAAATAATGATATTCTACCTGTAAAGGGAAAACTATCTTTGTAGTGCATCAAAATATGTCCTACATTTGTTGGCATTTCAACCACTAACTCCACTTAGCTCAAAGTATTTTCAAAACACTAAATCCATTGAGATAGATTTTGTGTGTGATATAGAACAAATGTAGTGTATTTACAGCTAGATCTATTGAATATCAGGGTTTTTGTTCATATTGAGACAGAAAACATGCTTCTTTGTTTTCATTCGTCACAGACCACCTGATTTAAAGAAAGTGGACGAGGAATCCAAGACTCCTCAGCCTATTGGGAGGATCGCAGATAGGATCAGCCTTTTCGAGGGGAGAGCGATGGGGGTTGCCAGTCCCAGTAAGACTTACCCCAGGAGTGCAGATGTTTCTCCCACCAGGAAAGTCACAGAGCAGCTAAGAACAAATGTAAACAGAGAGCTCAGGTTGCCAGATCAGCGGGAGAAATCGGTGGAACGTGGCGATGCCAGGTCCAGCTCGGCCCCCCCTGTTCGGGAGAAATTAAAAACGATACGGGAACGGGCGAGGAACTTTGCAGAGGCTCAGAAGGTGGATGATAAAACAATGGTACCCCAAAAGTCCTCTAGTATTGCAGGAATAGCTAAAAATTCTACAGATTCTGCTGTGTCAAAGACAACAAAACAGGACATTCAGGTAAAACTGGCCAGCGGGGAAAAGACTCCTACTCGGAGCACCCCAAAGGCAGAGATAACTTTGGAACCAGCGGAGCCAGGTACCACCCCAGTAGGGGTCATGCCAGTTCCTAAAGCAGATGAGACAGACTCCAAAACAAAGGACAAAGAGGCTACTGAAACAGTGGAGCTACCAAAGAGACCTACCAATATTGACCTAAATACTTCAGTTAAAGGGGGGAGTAGCTCAGACTCAAGCCAGCTGACACCTCAGGTGGACTCAACCAATGAGGTCAGCCCACAATCCAAAGCCAACAGCAGACAAAACTCCAGGTCAAAGAGACGGAAAAGCAAAGGAGGGGAGTCAGCCAATCACCTGAACCCGAGCTGTGACATGAAACAGGAAGTGACAAACACTGAGCAGGAAGTGGTCAACAGCAAACAGGAAGAGGCAGGCACCACAAAGAAAATGGCCACTGCATTTGAGCAGGACGTTAATACAGTTACATCGCCACAATACAGTCAATCTGTAGACGTAAAATCAGATGTTAAAAAAGAGTATGTTAGTGAAAACAGCCAACAAGTAGTCATTAAAAAGCCAGCAGCCTCAGACAAGCAGATCAAGTCATTGTCAGATGAAAAGGAAAATTCTAACAAACCGTTAAAGGAAAAGATGCAATCACCCACATCTCCAAATGTCAACAAAGACAATAAAATGGCTACCTCTGATCCTATCATTGTAAGAAAGGGGCCCAATGATAAAACTGTAGACATTCTACCCTCACAGAGTTCCAAGGGAGAGAAGGCAGAGGGGGGAAGCTCTGAGACGACCTCTACCATTAAGATAAATCAAAATGTTTCCAAGGACAACAGCGAAACATCCCTGTCTTCATATTTGCCTAAGAATAAACAGACTCTTGGTCAAGACCCCTCTCGTGTGGAGAAAGGCTCACCTGTCCCACACGCTAAAGTCGACAACAGACCAATGCAGCCTGAAAAGAAAGCGGTGGAAATGGTAAAACAGCCTGAGAAAAATACAGATACAAAGTCAGAGAAGGATTTTCCTTCAGGCAGTAGACAATACACCCCTGAGACAGCTGCTACTAAAGCTGTCCCAACCTCTGTAGCTTCTATTAAACCTCCAGCCTCACTGACTCCTACACAGCCTTCTCAGTCAGATAAAACTGCCAGTGTTGTCACTCAGATTGATGAGACAGCGATGGGAAAAAAGAGTGATAAATGTGCAATCGAGCCTCCTAAGGAAGGGTCGTCTACACGTGTGCCTGAGCAGAAAACGAAATCGTATCATCAGGACCCTGTATTAGAAAAGCAGCAAACCAATGTCTCAAAGCAGACCCAGTCTGTAATGTCATCTGAGGCGAAGACAGATAAACCTAGCCACGACACACTGACACACAGAGTGAGGCCTACCCCAGAACCCACCCCCTCAATGCCTAGCACTACAGTGCCAGTAGTAGAGAAGGACACCTCTGTAAAAACAGAAAGCAAGGCCTCAAAACCTACAGAGGTAGATTCTACTCAGAATCCTTCGGATACCAAAGCCCCAGAAAAGACAAAGGGTCAGGGGGAGAAAGAACTACCTGGGCCAAAGCCGAAGAGCAGTGAGGGGTCAAGTCTGGATGTTGGGAAGGAGAACTCCACTGCTGTAAAAACAGAAAACAAGGCCTCAAAACCTACAACGGTAGATTCTGCTCAGATTCCTTCGGAGACCAAAGCCCGAGAAAAGACAAAGGGTCAGGGGGAGAAAGAACTACCTGGGCCAAAGCCGAAGAGCAGTGAGGGGTCAAGTCTGGATGTTGGGAAGGAGAACTCCACTGCTGTAAAAACAGAAAGCAAGGCCTCAAAACCTACAGCGGTAGATTCTGCTCAGATTCCTTCGGAGACCAAAGCCCGAGAAAAGACAAAGGGTCAGGGGAGAAAGAACTACCTGGGCCAAAGCCGAAGAGCAGTGAGGGGTCAAGTCTGGATGTTGGGAAGGAGAACTCCACTGCTGTAAAAACAGAAAGCAAGGCCTCAAAACCTATAGCGGTAGATTCTGCTCAGATTCCTTCGGAGACCAAAGCCCGAGAAAAGACAAAGGGTCAGGGGGAGAAAGAACTACCTGGGCCAAAGCCGAAGAGCAGTGAGGGGCCAAGGCTGGATGTTGGGAAGGAGAACTCCACTGTAAAGACTATAGCCCCAGAGGTAAAAAAGTCAGAGGATGTGAAGGAGGGGAACACTCTACCAAGCCAATCACAGAGTGAGGACAGAGAAAAGACAGTGATGTTGCCCAATGGAAAGCTAGCAGAGGGAAAATGGGATGCACTTGAACAAAAGTCATCTACTAGTAGTTGTACTACTACTGTGCAAGAAAGGACAACTGATGAAAAGCAAGGAATTGTGGTAACAAATCCTACACTGGTTGGGAATGTCGAGATCCACCCGGTAACACAACTCAAGACAACCAATGAGAAATCAACATTTTTCCCCAGTCCAGGCAAAGTTCCGAAGATACTCTCTTCTACTGAAACCACCAAAAAACAGAGCCCAGTCGCTCCCCAACATCCATCCCTGAATAAGCTCCCCTTACTGGGGGGCGGTGGCAGTGGCTTGCCACTCCAACGCGACACCCCCTCCAGCTGGCTAGACGTGGACCATCGCTTTCCCAAGCCGAAGCTCCTCCGCCCCGCTGAACCCAAGCTCAGCTCATCGGTCAGCGAGAGCAACCTCTTGGACACGTCCGGAGAACTGGACGACGATGACTTCATCGAGAACATAAAACGCCTTGGCGTGCCTTTCTCGTTGCCACCGCGGCAGAACCACCACCACCATCCTCCCAAGCCACCATTCGCAATGCCCGCTATCCGGGAGGACCGCTTCGAGAAGACCTTTGACCCAGAGGAGTTCCAGTTCGGCCTGAGGAGGAAGAGGGAGTTTTCTGTGGAGACGACCCAGAGTCTTCTGCCTAAGCTCCAGAGGAACCAGGTCAAAGGGGAGCTGAAGCCGGCCAGGGCCAGCATCACAGACCGGGACAGGGGCAGCATCCTACTCAAGAGCCTCGACACCCGTTCCAGGCTCCTCTTGGAGAGGGAGAAGACCACCATGGAGGAGGGTGAGGAGAAGAGGAAGGAAGGGGGTGAGGGGGAGGAGAAGGAAGAGGAGGAGGCGAAGGTGGTGAAACCTCGTATATCACGCTTGGAGGGGAGCTGTATCCTTAGTAGCCTGAACAGCTCCTCCACCCGGGGCAAGAGGCCCGGAGTTCAACTCCAGATGGACACCACTCCGGGTGGGGAGGTGTCTCCCACTGAGGCCCCTCACCTCCAGCCCAGCCCTTCACCAGTCACTAAGCCATCCCAGACTACCCCCCCTTTCTCTGGGGAGCTCAGACAGGCATTGGCCAAACAGCCCAGCCCTCCACCACCAGTCCCCCAGACTTCCCCCACTTCCTCTGGGGAGGCTACCATCCAAAGTCGTAACCTGGGGAACAGGCCCACTGCCCAGTCTGCTGTGGTCAGTGACTCAGCTTCTCCGTTCCCGTCCTTTAACGACATCAAGCTGCCGGAGTATTTAGAGAAGTACCTTCCTCTCCGAGAGCCTGCTGGGAAACTGGAGCTGAGCACAGGGCAGGAACTGCTCAACTCAGAGGTAGGTTTTCGACAACTCTCAATTCTATTGAGTAGTGCTTGCATCCCACACCACATGTTGAATCTAGCACTTTTGAATATCTCAATGGTAGTGTTTCTCAAACCTCTCTTTGAGAATCCCAAGTCATGTTACGTATTTGTTCTATTCCAGTACCAACACACCTGATACTCTAATCCAATGCTTAACGATTAGATGACCATTCAGAGGTGCGGGTACTGGCAAGTGTTTTGGGTAACACTGCCATTGAGATGTTTGAAAGCTATAGAGTGTGTGATCAATCTTGATTAAATGGTGTGAAATGCAAGCAGTGTACTCCCGAGTGGTGCAGCAGTCTAAGGCTCTGCATCTCAGTGCAAGAGGCGTCACTGCAGTCTCTGGTTCGATTCCAGGCTGCAGTACATCCGGCTGTGCTTGGGAGTCCCATAGGGCGGCACACAATTGGCCCAACGTCGTCCGGGTTTGGCTTTCCTGTTGGATTTCCTGTGGATTAGAAGAACATTATCATAGAACGCAGACACTCTGTTCTGTGTTTAAACATGTTATCCTATTTCAGTAATTGTTTTTGTATTTCCGTAGGTTTTTACAGGGAGGGAATTGGGTATTTAATGGTTATTGTTTGGTTATATCAGGTTATTGGAGGGATGAAGTCACTTGAAGGAGGTGGTAGTGGAGACTTGAATATCAGGCCTGGACTCCTAATGCTGGATGGAAGACCGAATCTTCCTCTGGTTCCTCCATCCTCCCTACTCGAGGCCATGGCCCATCTGGCTGGCCCACTAGGGACTCGTACTGACCATGTATGTGTGTGTGGGAGAAGGGGATGGATGGATGGGTGGGTTGGGGGGTTACACATGTGTAATATTCATTAAGTATTATGTATAAAACAGTTATATTAATTGACTTAAACATGTCTCATAATAGTCAATAAAACAAACCATAGTCAAACCATGAGTCAGAAAGGCCTGACCCACAAACAAGTACACAGTACGCAGAACACAGTCTTAGAAAATAAAACTATCTAGAGCCTGAAAGGGTTCTTGGCTGTCCCCATAGGATAACCCTTTAAAGAATACTTTTGGGTTCCATGTAGAACCCTTTGTACTGGAAGCAAAAATGGTTCTACCTGGAACCAAAAATGTCTCTACTCTGGGGACAGCTGAAGAACCCTTTTGGAACCCTTTTTTCTAAGAGTGGACAGTACACAGTACACAGTACACAACATTAACTTAAACACTGATAAGCAGCTCTGGAACCTGGATTTTATGACATTGAAGATAACCATCTAGAATGTCATGATAATTGCAGTATTCATGTGATTTTGGTGTTACAGAGAGAGGATGTGAATGGATTCCATAGGCGACCAGGAAAGGTAGGCACAGCTTCAAACAGATATTTCCAAAGAACCAGGATAGAATTGAAACTGAATGTAAGGAGAAGCTATTATTTGTGTCCCAAATGGCACCCTATGCCCTATGTAGTGCAGTACTTTTGACCAGGACCCATAGGACTATAGGGTGCCATTTGGGACTCTACCATTGTGTTATTGAAGACATCTGTTTCATATGGTTTCGCATCAAGGGAAAATGGGGTTGTTTGAGAAAGGAGCAGATCTACAGCTGGATATGTTTAAGAACAAGCTATTCTGTACTGCCAAGAGTCATTTAAACTCTGTGGTAAAGCATTGCGTTGTGGAATCTCAAGGGGTGGGGATGGAAGGCAGGCAGTTAAACATGTACTTTATTTTCTTTATGCTGTTTCAGTAACTGTAGGTTTGCATGCAAGAGTGATAAGGTGGCATCCCAAATGACATTTTGTTCCATATACAGTGCACTGCTTTTGACAAGAGCTCGATGGCCCAAAGCAGTCACGATAAAGGGAATAGGCTGCCTTTTGGGATGTTATATCGTGAGGTTATATAATGCTTGAAGATGAGAATTACAAGTGAATGGAATGAAACATCCTAACAAGCTCTCATGGTAGCTCTGCCAACTTAGTCATATGATGAGTCACCCGATGAGTCATACAATGTGATGGAATATCGACATCAGATTCAGAGAGAGGGAGAGTTAATGTACTTCCCTTTCTTGATGTCTTGATTAAAAGACAGTCCGTTTTGGTAGTCGGATATACGGAAGTTTGCTTCTTCAAAAACATATACATTATTTTTTTAAACCAACAACATTTCAAAATGAGGCAGTGACAGCATTTATTTTTCTGTTGATATTTTGAAATGACACGTGGTGTTTCCATGGTGATGTTTGAGCATTTCCTTCTCTCTTTATGCTTTCTTCAAGAAAATAAAACCCACAGTGCACCTTGCCAGTATCACTTTAGTTTATTAAGCTTACGGTCTCTGCCTTCGTCAGAGCTGCTCATGACATCTTTTTCTCTTGATGTTTTGAAATGACAAAATGGCTTCCCTGTTCCTATGATTTAGATGGTGTTGTTTGAGCATGATCAGTTTAGCGGCCAGACTTATGAAGTCTTCAGAGACGTGGTAGATGCCACCCAGCTCCAACTGTCTCCTAGGATTTCTGTGAAGGTGTTGAGAGGATGGTGAGTCACACAGCCAAACTGGCTCTTATATCCTACAGAGTAAATGTTCTGTTTGCAAAGTTCAAGCAAAGGTCTGGAATAGGAATATCCAGTTAACAGAAAAAACACACAGCTTTGTATGCTCTGTCTGGCATCTGTAGAAAGCATATTTACATAACATGTAGCATAGTACTTTCTTGGCAGAGAATATCTGGCATGCCAAGCTGAGTTATTCGATGGTTTCAAATACCATCCCATCCTATGACTCATGTCAGGAAATACCAATGCGTGATAACAATTATATTGGACTGTTTATCATTCATATTACTTCATTTTATTGAATCAACCACCCAAAGTTATTGTCCTACATGATACTGGGACATGCACAAACAATAAACTAGTCCAAAGTCAAGGGGCCTGGGTACCAGTCTTTACACTCCTTGTCATGCAAAACATGGGGTACAAGGAGTGTAATGTTAGCCAAGCAGGTTCAGGATTTCAGGTGACAGAAAGAGTTAAACGTGAAGTGTAAAAGAGAATTTCCAGGTGAAATTAAGATGAGCGGTCTCTGATATTCAATAAAAAAATGCATCTGGATTAATTCAAGTTGCAAAAGAAAGACATCCAGCAAGAGCACAGAAAAAGTCTAATGGCCTAAATCAAATAAATTGTATTTATTACATCCGCCAAATACAACAGGTGTAGATTTTACAGTGAAATGCTTACGAACCTTTCCCAACAATGCAGAGTTAAAAAAATATGTATACAAAATAAAATAACTAACACCAGGAATAAAATCAAATAGACAAGAATGGAGTTATATACAGGGAGTAACAGTACCAGATCAATGTGTAGAGGTACGAGGTACAGAGCCGTCGGAAACTATTCAGACCCCTTGATGTTTTCCACATTTTGTTAGGTTACAGCCTTATTCTAAAATTGATTAAATCGTTGTTGTTTTTCTCATCTATCTACACACAATACCCCATAATGACAAAGCAAAACTGTTTTTTAAAATATATTTATATATACATATAATTTATTTAAAATAAAGAACTGAAATATCACATTTACATAAGTATTCAGACACTTTACTCAGTACTTTGTTTAAGCACCTTTGACAGCGATTACAGCCCTGTGTCTTCTTGGGTATGACGCTACAAGCTTGGCACACCTGTATTTGGGGAGTTTCTCCCATTCTCTGCAGATCCTCTCAAGCTCTGTCAGGTTGGATGGGGAGGGTCGCTGCACAGCTATTTTCAAGTCTCATCAGACATGTTTCGATCACGTTCAAGTCTGGGCTCTGGCTGGGCCACTCAAGGACATTCAGAGACTTGTCCCGAAGCCATTGAAGGTTGCATTACCGTGGCTGTGTGCTTAGGGTCTTTGTCCTGTTGTAAGGTCAACCTTCACCTAAGTCTGAGGTCCTGAGCGCTCTGGAGCAGGTTTTCATCAAGGATCTCTCTGTACTTTACGCTGTTCACCTTTGTCGATCTTGACTAGTCTTATAGTCCCTGCCGCTGAAAAAACTCCTCACAGCATGATGCTGCCACCACCATGCTTCACCGTAGGGATGGTGTCAGGTTTCCTCCAGACATGACGCTTGGCATTCAGGCCAAAGAGTTCAATCTTGGTTTCATCAGACCAGAGAACCTTTTGTCAAACTCCAAGTGGGCTGTCATGTGCCTTTTACTGAGGAGGGGCTTCCATCTGGCCACTCTACCATAAAGGCCTGATTGGTGGAGTGCTGCAGAAATGATGGAGTTAAGAATAATGGAGGCCACTGTGTTCTTGGGGACCTGCAATGCTGAAGAAATGTTTTGGTACCCTTCCCCAGATCTGTGCCTCACAACAATCCTGTCTCAGAGCTCTATGGACAATTCCTTTGATCTCATGGCCTGGTTTTTGCTCTGACATGCACTGTTAGGACCTTATATAGACAGGTGTGTGCCTTTGCAAATCGTGTCCAATCAAATTAATTTACCACAGGTTGACTCCAATCAAGATGTAGAAACAATTAAGGATGATCAATGGAAACAGGACACACCTGAGCTCAATTTTGAGTCTCACAGCAAAGGGTCTGAAAACATATGTAAATAAGGTATTTCTGTTTTTTAGTTTGAATAAATTTGCAAACATTTCTGATAACCTGTTTCTGCTTTGTCATTATGCAGTATTGTGTGTAGATTGTTGAGGATTTATTTATTTATTTTATCTATTTTAGAATAAGGCTGTAACGTAACAAAATGTGGAAAAAATAAATGGGTCTGAATACTTTCCGAAGGCACTGTATGTGCGCTCCCGAGTGGCGCAGTGATCGAAGACACTGCATCTCAGTGCAAGAGAGTCACTGCAGTACCTGGTTTGAATCCAGGTTGAATCACATCCGGCAGTGATTGGGAGTCCCATAGGGTGGCGCACAATTGACCCAGCGTCATCCAGGGTAGGCCATCTTTGTAGTCAGTTAAGAACACATTCTTATTTACAATGACTGCCAATCAAAAAGCAAAATTGCATAGTTGTGGATTGTGTGTAGCCCAATCACGAGGCATGCCTACAGTCAGGAACATGCTGCAAACCTGTCAGTGAACAGCATAAAGCCAAAACAAGCCTTTCACAATATTTCAAATACAATTGCTGGAAAATACAGCTTGGAAAGCAAAGGGAAAAAAGACTAATCTGTCTGTAGGCTACCAAGTTATCAGCTTCCATATAGGCCTATTGATCGAACAGCATTGTTTTACCAAGTGAATTAAGAGAGAGAAGCTTTTGGCACGAGCGTATCGGCCGTCGCCGGTGAGTGAGCTGAGCATCATTGGGTGAGTCAGTGAAACTAGAAAGCTTTTTTAGGACTAGAATTTCCTCCTTCCCCCTTTCCTCCATCCATTTACACACACCTAGGCCTAGGCCAATGATGGATTGAAGTCAAGGTCGTTTTTATTCATCTCAGTTTGTCAGTGTCTAAGTAGCCTATCATTTCGATCATTTGTGAGGTATTCTAAAATGAAATAGAATTGCATGAAATGCGTTTAGAAGGGCCACTTAGGCTATAAAAAAAAAAATCCCCATTGTGTGCAACTCCTGCAAGTGCCTCTACTGATCTATGCCAAAACAAAAGCAAGATAATGCATGCAATGCTTTGTTACACCCCGGGTAACCCCCCTCTCTGGCTCACTTTTTGTTCCGGCACCTCCAAATGTACAATTAAGCACTGGTTAGGATTCATTCTTATAGTCACTGTGGGGACGACATTGTCTATGTACTTATTGATGAAGCCTTTGACTGTTGTGGTATCCTCAATGTCCTGGAACATATCCCAGTCTGTACTAGCAAAACAGTCTTGTAGCCTCACGTCTGCTTCATCCGACCACTTCTGTAATGAGCATATCACTGGTTCTTCCCATTTGAGCTTTCGTTTGTAAACAGGAAGCTGGAGAATTGAGTCATGGTCAGATTTGCCAAAGGGAGGACGAGAGAGTGCCTTGTATGCATTTCTGCAGTTAGAATAAAGGAGGTCTACATAGCCACTATCAGGAACAACTGTTCTGTCGACAATGTCACTAAATCTTGTAGGAACCTCCAAATAAGGCACAGTGGTCTTGGTAACTAGCCGTACAGATTAGAGGTCGACCGATTATGATTTTTCAACACCAATACCGATCATTGGAGGACCAAAAAAGCCGATACCGATTAATCGGTCGAGAGGCAGGTCGTTATTGCTTGGACTAGTTAACTGTAAGGTTGCAAGATTTGATCCCCTAGCTGACAAGGTGAAAATCTGTCTTCCTGCCCGTGAATGAGACAGTTAACCCACCGTTCCTAGGCCGTCATTGAAAATAAGAATGTGTTCTTAACTGACTTGCCTCGTTAAATAAAGATTGAATAAAGGTGTAAAGAAAAAAAAAAAAAACAGAGCCCAAAAATACCGATTTCCGATTGTTGTGAAAACTTGAAATCGGCCATTCCGATGAATCGGTCGACTTCTAGTACAGATTACAAGTAATTATCACATCAGCACTTATAACAGGTCAAAGGTTTGCTTAAGAGGTATAAACAACATCATCTGCAATGACATTTAATTACAGATGCAATTATAGACTTGCTTACCAAACATGGATTTTAGTCATGGAATACCTGGTTAACTGCGGTTTCCCCTCTCCAGGGGAATGCCTCTCTCAGCGTCCCACTCACACGAATATGTTTAATGCAGATCATCCATAATCAATGCAACAGTAATCAAATACATGTAAAATAATACATCAATTAAGAGAAAGAGATAATCATATTGTTCAAATTATTATATTTCTATTATTCATATTTTATGTGTTTGTTTACCTGCTCCTATCTGTCTTTGCAGCTGGGTGCTTTACGAGAGGCCTGGGTTCGAGGGACGTTCCATTGCCCTAGAGGAGGGGCCTATTGAGCTAACCAATGTCTGGGCAGATGCAGGGCCGCCAGGTTCACACCCTCATGTCGACATACCAATGGTCATCGGCTCCATCCGACTGGCTGTATGGGTGAGTGTCCACTCTGCTGTAAATGTTGCTACATAGAGAGACACAGCGTAACATATCATGAGCCTTATAATAAGGCATAATAAAGGCTAATACTACATAAGGGATCATCAACGAGGGGCAGGGTTGCCATGTTTGCCGATTTCCCACCAGTTGGGTTACTTTGAAAATGTTGTCGCTGGTGAAAATATATTGGTCGCAGGTGGCAGGTTTTTTGGGCTACTTCTAATTGCATTGCGGCCGCCATGGCATTTCTCTCAAAGAAATGTACAGTATATTTCACTGCATTTGACTCATGCTCAGTTCTAGGGTCTGGAGCGCGCAGCGTGGGTGTAAATTTTAATTGGAAGTTATGGAACTCCCTGGTGGGCTTCTGTTATGGGAAAACGTGTGGAGAATGATAGGGTACATCTGCATCTGTTGGCCATCAAGTAGGCTATTCATTTCTATGCCATTCTAGGCTACTGTAGACTACCATTTGATACAATAAATATGTTGAACCTACGATATCGCTGGAGTCGTTGCAAATCCATTTGTGCCACTTGTGCAGCCTACCTGGAGCTGGCAAACAGATTTAATAAATAGCCTATAACTCTGTTGTTGTAGCCTTGTGTTATTATGAAATTATTCATGGCCATGTCAGTTAATTAAATTTGAAGTCATCAATTGTGATCATGGTCACAGCCTATCACAAATGTATCATTCTCCAGATTTAATGTCAGCTTCATTGTGGACTTTTCCCTGAAATGAGATGTTGGCCTATCAGGGGCAATATATAGGCTACCTACATCTAGCTCAGCAAAACATGGCAAAGTTGATTTGCAATTATAAACACATAGCAGTCAAAACAAGTTAAATCGACATACATTGATGGAAAATGATCTGGAAAGTTTGATACGGGCCATTTATATTTTCTCTTGTGACATATTCTTAAACTGGCAATAAGTAATATTTTGATGGAAACCAAATTTTGCTTCGTAGCCTACATCCTTATAAATTACTTCTATATTCCTTCTTAATTCACTTGATAACGTTATGGGTAAAAGGTTTATTGGATATATGTGGCAACTCCTCTCTTGCTGCCGGGCTAGTTTTCAGGCCTTGTGGACGGGTTTTCCGAGGTCATTGGTTAGAAATGTAGCTAGACCTGGCAACCCTGACGAGGGGCTTTGCGTTCTGTTAAAAATAATGCACGATATGAAAGGTGTGCCACAACGCACAGCAGACTGCCACTGACCGTCGACTGAGTTGCATTATTTTCCACAGAAGGCATAAAGGCCTGAGTTGATTATTCTGCCTATCCCACGGTTATAATATAACCCATTTGCAGCTAGAAATGTGTTAATTTGCTTATAGAAATGTGTTAAACATCCATTGAAGTACCTAGCAAGCTTAACTTTGCTAGATAGCTACATTAGTTGTTTTGGTAACCAAACAAATAGACTTAGCTTAGCTAACCAAAACGTTAGTCCTCCTAGCTTGCTATTATGAAAATCAAATTCAACAATGCCAATGACGTTTTCAATTCAAATTTCATGTCAAAAGCAACTCAAACATAGAACATGTTAGAATGAACCTCTAGGCTGTTGGTTATTGCCGTGCATTACTTAAGTGAAAATGCTGGAAAAGCCGGTGTTTGGAGGATATATTGGCACACCAGTGTTATTAAGTCGACGGCCGGCAAACCGTGCCAATATATCCTCCAAACACCGGCTTCGAGGGTATTATCACTTTTATACAACGGGTTACCAACATATTCAAATAATGATTGATTCATTTATTCATACTATTTCATTCTTCCAAGAGATATAGTGCCGACACAAATCTAAGGTTGCTACCAAAATCGGCTGATCAGAGACTTGACCCAGTTGTTAAGTCTTGCAATCTTCTTATCACTTGCTTGCAAGCTAGCCAACTACGTCTAACTTACTGTCACGTCAAACAGTGCAGCCAGAATAACAGAACAATAGCTGCATTTGTTTAAACTGTTTTCTAGTGACATTTATTTGGATACATCCATAACAATGAGATAATGATGCACAATTTCGCCTGGCATAGAAAATGTGGTCTCTCGTCAGGACACTGTTGTTCAAGGGAGCTAGCCGTGTGGCTCAGTTGGTAGAGCATGGCACAGGCAACGCCAGAGGTGTGAGTTTGGGACCAAAGGGGGAACAGTCGGAATGAAAATGTATGCACTCACTACTTGTAAGTTGCGATAAGTGCGTCTGCTAAATGTAAACACAGCTAACACAATCACTTCAAACTGCAGCTGAACACACAGCAAACTAGCTGTGTTTAATTTGACCTGTTTTCTATTGACATTACTTTGTATGTGTCCATAAAAATGATGCCAGTTGATTCATGATTTTGACTGGCTGAGAAAAGCTGCCTGCCTGCCTGTCTGTCTCCTCCCGACTCCCAACACGCTCATTACTATGGGACAGCTGGAGACCAAATTTCAATATTGAAACAATGTTGCAAATTTCAGAGAGACAGGCAGCAAGGTTTATACAAATCACCGCTGTTGAAATGAAATGGGAGATAATGTCTAGATGCTTTTTATAGCGGAGATCAAGTTTATAAATTGCCTGGCTGGGCTGATGAGACAGTGGATTGCGCAGTGAGATTAGAACAGAGTAAACAGACATTTCAACGCGGTTTTAACCAATCAGTATCCAGGATTAGACCCACCCATTGTATAAAGAGAAACATAATGCACACTCTAGAATGCCCTTTAAAGGTCATTAGAAACGAGTATTCAACAATGCTGTGGTATAAATGCTTATATAAAGCATTATATCTGTCAGTTTTAAATAAAGTGTTACCACAATGCAATCAATCACAATTCTCCCTTCACAGTATGGTGACTGTTCCTGGGTTTGTGTTCCCCTCTGTAGGACTACAGCATTCCCCATATTGACTTGTTCACTGAGCCAGAGGGCCACGGCAGGCTAGCACCGTACCATGACGACACAGTAGAGATCAGCTCCTTCGGTATCCCACAGAACACAGCTTCCATCAAAGTCAACTCTGGAGTGTAAGTGCATCTAATGGTTGTTGTATTTACATGGTACCTCTTCAGTCCACTCTAGGGCAGGGTATTCCAAGCCCTTTCCTGTGACCTGTCCTGGGTGCCCGTTGTGGGTTTTGCCCTAGCACTACACAGATAACCAAATCATCATCGAGCTTTGATTATTTGAATCAACTGTGTATTGCTAGGGCAAAAACCACAACGTGGGGGCCTCAGGACAGAGCTTTTGGAAACCCTGCTCTTGGGTGTAGGTGCATCTTTGCTCTTCCTAAAATGCTACATATAAATGTCTATGGTGTAGTGGTTCAGTGGATCAGTCCACTCTGTGTAAGTGCATCTTTGCTCCTCATAAATCAGGGGTGGTCAAACTATGGCCCACGGGACGGACAGTTTTTAGTCTAAAGCAGTGCACTAAATAGGGAATAGGGTGTAATTTGGTACGCTGCCTTATTACTCTTGCGTGCAGATATGTAGTTACTGAAACATCCGGCATACATCTTTTATTTATTTTTATTTATTATTTGAAAGAAGAAAAAAAATCCAGGACACGTGTGAACGTCTGAAACTAGATTTAAAAAGTATGTAGAAATTATAATGGACCTTTATATTTTCAAACAACTGCCCTTTTCCTAGACCCCCAAATTGATTTTGACAAACAAATTGGTAGAAATAAATCTACGGCCCTGTTGATTTTCGAAATCCTGATGTGGCTCTCAAGACAAAAAGTTAGCCCACCCCTGTCCTAAATGTCTATGGTACCTTTTTGATCCACTGTGGGTTGTCAGTGTGTGTAGTCCTCCTGAACGGTACCTCTAGATGTCTATGGTACCTCTTTAGTTTGTTTAGTATGCTGCTTGGCTCTGGTTGTAAACCTCCTCAGCAACAAGGCATTCTCCTCATGGTTCTTCTAATGAGATCTGGGTAGGCAGTGGGAGACCAGCATTACATACTGCCGTGCAATACAACTCTTGCTATTGTAGAGAATTCAATTACTGTTTCAGTTGGAGATAATGACATTTCGGAACCTTGAGCTTCCAGGCAATCCTAATTCTCTACGGTAATTATTTCTTCGCTTCTGGCTGCTACTGAACCAAACCTGGGTCATGTTCATTAGGTTCCAATGGGAATAAAACTGATTGAACCAGGGAGGGACAACAAGAAATGCTGATTTTTGTTTTCCTTTCTGGGGTGTGCCCGAATGAACCTGATCCTGAGTTCAAATATAATTTGTTTACTCTTAAAACTAAGCCTGCTCAGAGTGCCAGATCAGATAAGATTCTTTTTTTTTTTTTTGTATTTCAAAGAATTTGTATTGAAGAAGAGTCAGGAAATTATTACATCCGTGTTTCCCAAACCTGGTCCTGGGAACCCAAGGGTGGTACACATTTTTGTTTTTGTCCCAGCACTAACACATGATTCTAATCAAAGGCGTAAGTTGATTAGTTGAATCATGTGTGTTAGTGCCTAGGCAAAAACCAAAACAAAACGTACACCCCTTTCAGTCCAGGATTGGGAAATACTGGATTAAATAATGATGGGCATGTTGATGTTTTTGAATGAGGCGTTCGTTTTAATGTGGCTTGCATGTGGTATGCTGTCATGGTGTTGTTGTTGCAGATTCACATGCTCAAAGTGATTGCCCCTCAGGGATAAATAATGTTTTAATGCAATTGATTTGCAGGCTGAGGAGAGCGAGAAAGCACTGACAGATAATGATTACTGCCCCCCGTCCCCAGAATGTCCCATATGCAACCTGCTCCTGCATGCTATAGAGAGAAAGGTAAAAGTGGGTAGGGAGAGAGAGAGAGAGAGAGAGAGAGTGGGGTAGGAGACTGGTAAAGGTGGGGGACATATAGAGGTAGAGAAAGGGGGGATGAGGGAAGAAACTGGTAAAAGCAGAGAGAGAAAGAGAGGTATAGAGAGAAAAAAGGAAAGAAAGAATCTGGCAAAGATTTCAAAGGTTATTTTTCCCACGTGAGAGGTACGTTTCAGAACATTGTGTGCCCTGGCTTCTAGCTGAAGTACACCACAATAGACAATAGACCATTTCCCTCTTCGTTGCCAAACTGCGACTAAAGACGGTTTACTTAGGCACGTGAGATCGAAAAGTCCCCTTTCAGGAATAATTTATTTTCTGTGCCCGACCATCCCGGAAATTCTTACTGGAGGCAGTTAAAATTAGAGGTGAATACTTGTGGCTGTCAAAGAAGTGATCATCTAGCCTCAGACCAATGATACAGTACATCATGGCACCAGACTGAATGGTGAGCACAGCGTTCAGTCTAGTTGAACCAGGCTAGTAATCAACTCAACACCAATGTTATTCCCTGAATACTTTGGCCTGTGTTTCCTTAGCAACTCTCCCTGCGGTTCTTTTTCTGACTCACACAAGGAATATCTGAGTACTGTACAGTCTTTCTTTCCTTAGCCTCACTCAAGGTAATCTAGCATTGTACAGAACTGGGGGTAAAAGAAGCTGGCACAGCATTGGATGGAGAATAGAGTTTATCTGTAAATCTATCACTGATGTTTTATGTGTGATACACAGGCATAATATGAACCAGGATTGGCATCAATAACTTAACATTTCAGTTTAATCAATTCAGGCGATGAATGGAAATTGAATCCATTATTTCAAAATTGCCCATTATTTGAATATAATCTCAGTTCACCTGTGGACCGATTTAAATTTAAGACAATTTGGACATTCATGTAAATCACTTGATTGATTTGGGGCGGCAGGGTAGCCTAGTGGTTAGAGCGTTGGACTAGTAACCGGAAGGTTGCAAGTTCAAACCCCCGAGCTGACAAGGTACAAATCTGTCATTCTGCCCCTGAACAGGCAGAACCCACTGTTCCTAGGCCATCATTGAAAATAAGAATTTATTCTTAACTGACTTGCCTAATTAAATAAAGGTAAAATAAATTGATGTAAACACTGATCTCAAGTCTGGATTAGCCTGCTGCTGAATTGACTGAATTGGAATGGGATCCATTGGTGTGTACCTAATGTTTAGGGATTCCTGTTCCTCCCCAACACAGGTGGTTGGTGTTCAGTGACCCAGGGTTCCAGGGCCTCCTGGCGGTGTTGGAGAAAGGGGAGTACCCCTATCCCGAGGCCTGGGGGTTCAACACACCCTTCATCGGATCCCTCAGACCCCTCAAAATGGTGGGTGCTACAGTATCTCGCAATAACAGATGTAGGATCTTAATTTGATTACTCTTTTGTTGCCGAGAATGCAGTAGGAAATGCAAACTAGTGGTGGAAATGTGGAAATGCAAACTAGTAGTGTATTCAAGGTTTCAAAAGGTTTGTAATTTGACTTTCTTTAACGAAAAAAAGGTATCAACCCCTACAACAAATGGCCATGAATTATAATCCACATTCTGTATCCTTTTACTGCAGGATTAATTTCCTGCTGTAACAAACTGGCTCAAATTAATATCCTACATATGTACTGCACATTAAATACATGGATTAAACTACATGTCCATAAAATACAATGGAAGACAATTAAAGAAGGACGAAGGAGAAGGACGATGAACAACAAACAAGGCTTGTGTTCATTTACAATTGATCTTTTTGTTTTATTCTTTCTCCTAACCTTTGTTTTACCTTTTTTTATGTTTTCAATGTTTAATTACCTTTTGAAAAAAAACAGGTGCCAATGACTAGCAAATCATTTCCAAGGCAGAAGAACAGTACATGCAAAGGATGAACTAATCTATAAAAGTATATCTTTATTTTTGGAATAATCTTCTCGTTTAGCCACATTTGAGCTTTTATTGAATTGTGGAAATGTGTCTAAAGCTACAATATATATCTTTATGAACATGTATCTTCATGGACATGTAGTTTAACCCATGTATTTTATGGACATGTGATAAGATGAATGTGCAAATAGTCATGACAGACTAGTGAGTGAGCTGTTGGCCAACAAGCATTCAAAATTGGATAGTGACTAGTGAGCAATTGTCAAGTGTTCTAATGACATTTTGCCTCGTCTTTCTATGTCCTATACCACTCTACATGAAGGTTATTAAGTTCACTGTTGTACCAAATGACTGAAATGACTCAGACGCAGAGACAGAATGCACTCATTCAATCTGAATGAGGCTTGTCCAGGCTCTGGGCAGTGCAATCTCTCACTATATCTCCTATCTGTCTCCAACAGCGTCGCAGTTCGTAATGCTATGTGCGTAAATGGCAGAATTTGCATACTGCTGACTCCCACCTCGATGTTGTGTGCTTTTTTAATTAGTGGACTATAGTGCTGTTGTGATTGATTATCTCTGTTTGTTACAGGGTGCCTTCAAGGTGGAGAATCCTAATGAAGTCAAGGTACGCCATTACTTTACCATTACATTCTGTTTCACGTTCGTCCTCAAGTTGTCCCGGGTTCAAATAGTATTTGTGTTCATTCAAATACTTTAGCTTCGTTTGATTGATATTTCCTGGCACAATTGAGCCAATACAATAGTCCCAAAAGGACAAACCCTTCTGGCACCCCAGACAGGCTCAATCAAATGTTTAAATCATTTAAAACCTTTTTTATAATTTCACATACTATTTTAGCATGTTGTCAACTAACCTATTGTTGGTCTGACTATGGAAACACATTGAAAAACAACCAATCACAAATCATTACGATCAGGTCTTGGGGTCAATCAGGGGTCAAACACCCTTTGAACCGCTTCCTCCTACATTTGACCTTTGTCTCCTCAGGCTGTGGTGTATGAGCGGCCTGGCTTTGAGGGATCCTGTCTGGAGATCGATGGGGAAGTGTTCTGTTTTGGAGATGAAGGAGATGAAGAGGCATCAAACCTGGAGTCAAACAGACTGAAGTCAGTGGGCTCTGTGAAGATCCTCAGAGGACTGTAAGTTCATATAGCTCTCAAAACATTCATATGTATTTTTGTGGGAGAATACTTTATTACTGGTTATTAAGAAACACAATACACAATCAAGGTGTCGTGTTGTGATAGAGAGTGTTACAAAATGGTACTGTCAGTGATGCAACATACAGTGGGGCAAAAAAGTATTTAGTCAGCCACCAATTGTGCAAGTTCTCCCACATAGAGGTGCCTCTTAAAGAAGAAGTTACAGGTCTGTGAGAGCCAGAAATCTTGCTTGTTTGTAGGTGACCAAATACTTATTTTCCACCATAATTTGCAAATAAATTCATTAAAAATCCTACAATGTGATTTTCTGGATTTTTTGTCTCATTTTGTCTGTCATAGTTGAAGTGTACCTATAATAAATTACAGGCCTCTCATCTTTTTAAGTGGGAGAACTTGCACAATTGGTGGCTGTCTAAATACTTTTTTGCCCCACTGTACATATGAAGTAATATACTATACAGTGCTTACAATGTAGCTATTGTCTAATTCCCTTTTATTTACTGTCCCAGCTGGGTGGGGTATGACCAACTAGGGTTTGAGGGTCACCAGCATGTCCTGGAGGAAGGCGAGTACCTGGACTGGAGGGACTGGGGAGGAATGACTGATCAGCTGCTATCTATACGACCTGTACTGGCTGTAGGTATCATGCTATGACCAAGAACTGAATGTTGTACGATTTGGTATGAAATTATGAATTACAGTATGGATGAACCCCTGCTATAAATGAGCATCAACCCTCCTCTTGGAGAGGTTTTGCTCTACACTCTTATTTTGTGCTCTACAGTCTTTCCAAAGGGGTTCTTCGGCTGTTCCCGTAGGAGAACCCATTTTAGTTCTAGGTAGAACACTTTTTGGTTTCAGGTAGAACCCTTTTGGGTTCCATGTAGAACCCTCTGTGGAAAGGGTTCTTCATGGAACCCAAAAGGGTTCTACCAGGAACCAAAATGGTTCTACCTGGAACCAAAAAGGGTTCTTCAAAGGATTCTCATATGGGGACAGCCGGGCACCTTTTCTTCTAAGAGTGTATTGTAGCCCTACACAAACACACCTGATTCAGCTAATCAATAGAGTCAGGTATGCTATATTAGAGTTGGAACAAAAGCATGCAGGGGAGCTCTCGTCAATGAGGAGGGTTGGGCACCTCTGATGTTTGATGTTGTTTGGTATGCCATGCCAATGATGTAAAGGGAAGTCATGATAGGATATTGTTTGTTATGGTATGCCATGACCATACAATTAGTTATGCAGTACTAAAACAGCCTTTCCCCATTCAGGTCAATGTTCTGTGATTGATGGACCAGTGGTCATATTGGGTGTACCTATGAGTGTACCAGTCAAATTGCTGTGAACTGAGGGTTTTGTACATTCTAGTAGTTCTACTTCTATGGGCAGGACCAAGGATGTTCTTTGTTTCATTTCCCCATGACAGGATTTCATGTCACCACACCTCAAGATGTTCAGTGAGAGAGACTTTGGCGAGCTGGGTGCCAACATCGACATCTTAGAGCCTATCATCAATATAGAGGACACCGGCTATGGGCTGAAAACGCAGTCTGTTGACGTTATGGGCGGAGTGTAAGTCTAAGATCTCTTTCTTTCTCTGTTTCTACCTCTGATGTGCACAGTTAAAGTTACAATCTGCCATTTCAACAGCCTGACCCTGTCACTTTGTTTGGTAAGCTTGGGGATGGGACTGGGGAAATGTAACCACTTTCAAATTCATACAGACCTATGGAACCATGGATAATTAATTGAAATGACCATTGAACCACAGGAAATGCTACAGATTGTGGCTTTAAATCTACCTTGCCCAGTCTTGTGTGTTTTATATGAAAATGACCAGTTAGTCGATTACAGAAATTCCGGGCTGTGCTCTGCTATTCAGTGTGAATGTAATGAGACGTCTACATACTGTTAACCACTCATTTACTGTCCTGATTTAAATACTCCAGTGATCTGTAGTAGCTCAGGTCAGGTGTCTTGTAAGTTCCATTATTATCACTGTGTCCTGTGGACTGGCGGACTACATAGTTCAAAATGAACACTACAAAGCTGGAAATGTAGAGTTCTAATAAACAGAGGCAAAGTTACAATGCAACTTCTAAAAGCATATTTGATGCTGTATAGTTAAAGGTAGACTCAGCGCGATGACGTTGCAACGAGCAGTACTGCAGATAGTGAGATGACCGTGATGCAAGACGTGGCTCTCACACAGAGGATCTACACCAGTGGAGGCTGGTGGGAGGAGCTATAGGAGGATGGGCTCTTTGTAATGGCTGGAATGGAATACATGGAACGATATCAAACACATTAAACATATGGAAACCACATGTTGGACTACATTCATTTAATTCCAGTAAATTACAATGAGCCTGTCTTCTTATAGCTCCTCCCACCAGCCTCCATTGATCTAAACATGTGCATGTGTGTGCTTCACGCTGCTACATCGTGTTAGCTACGGGGCCAAAACAGCGAAGAAGTTGTTGCAGAAATGAACCCACTATGTGTAGATGTGCATTCAACCTCCCCTCGCTGAGTCTACCTTGAGAGTTTCAGCGAAGCATCAAGTAAACAACAATATTGGGCCGATTTCCGCTACAACTAAGAGCGTTGAAGCCCTTGTTTAAACTTCTCTGCTGTTTTAGTCCCGCATGTTGGAGCTATTGAAACATGCACAGATACCCTGCGCTACTCTGTGAGTGCATCTTCTGGCATCGCACTCATCTGCAACATCTGGTGTGCTGCTCGTGGCAACATCATATCTCAGTCTCAGATGTTTAACTTATAAGTGAACCTTGACACATACTATCCTACAGCATGTGCAGCCCTCTAATCGTTGTTACTAATGTGTCTGTGCTAGCTAATTGTTTCTCACTTTGGCTGAAATATCTTCCTGTATTGCCTGCAGAGCTAGGTCTAACGCATGTTCATTCATGTACAGTATGTTATCTTAAGTTCCTTCTCTCCGGATAAGGGTCTTGTTCATTAGGGCACACCGTGCCAAAACATTTAAAAACGGAATACAAAAACAAGCATTTCAAGATCAGGTTGTTCATACACGTTTCCCTTCGTTTTTGGAACCTGATAAACAGTTGTAGGGCTGACTGTAGGCTGGCTGCCTCTCCCCGGCTGGCACGTTCAGACGGGACCAAAATTCCTCCGAGACGTTCAGTTCAGTCCACGCCTCATTCCCTGGGTCTCTCTGTCAGTTGGGAACAGGGTGGAGTACACTATGTGCAGCAGAGCACTTCCACTTGCTTTTGGAGGAACGTCTCTGGTTCTGTTACAGTGTTGTGAACCCTTATTATAGTGTACGACATAGCCTCACCCCGTCATCCCGCTCCCCCATCGTCCTTCTCCCTTGTCCTGCTGACTAAACTCTGTTACTCAACCTGTTGACTCAACCCAGCAGACCCTCTCTCCCTTATCTCTCTCTCCCTCTTTCCCTTTCTCTCTCCTCCTATCTCTCTCCCCATCTCTCATATCATTCTCTCTCTCTCCCCTATCCTTATCTTTCTCGTCAGCTTCTGCTGTGGTCTTTTCTATGCTGTGTGATACACACACACACACACACACACACACACACACACACAGGCACAGTCATCAGATACACACTAATCAAAGACAATATTGAGTAGGAGCGTAAGAGCTAATTAACCACCATCTGTATCTTATCTACATGTTTGATCTGAAATGTCAACGTTTAATAATAACCTTGGTTTTAATGACTTTGATTCCGTCTATCTATTCGTTGTTATAGATTTTGTCTTTGGCGTCATCCATCATAGGAGCACAAAAAATACCGTAAAACTCATTATAATGTGCAGCGCAGTTTAATTTCCCTTACTCTAATGATGTGCGTTTAGGGTTGCCAAATTACAGTATCTTTCCCTAAATTCCCACAGAGGATTTCCTGCTTACTCAACCCTGATTCCGGGAAATCTCCAACCGGGATTTCTGGAAAACCTGGGAATTCTGGAAAGTTACTCAAATTTTTTCAACCTTAACCTGAGTTTAGTCAAGTGTGGACGTAACTGCGAGTTGCAGTCTTTGACACTTCTGTTTGAAATGTTATTGTTATTTTGCAAACTGCCAACTGTTCACGCAAAATGTTGGCCCTCGGACTGAAACATCAAGGCACTACCTGAACTTGAGCAATAAGAAACAGTACTGAATACGGTCCTCATGTGTCCCTCCTAGATGGGTGGCATTTGAGGAGGCAGGGTTCTCTGGAAAGGCGTATGTGTTGGAGAAAGGCCTCTACGGAAGCCCAGAAGACTGGGGGGCCCTCAGCTCCAAGATCGCATCCGTCATGCCCGTCATTCTGGTAAGATCAACACAATATTAAATGACAAATTATTATAATGATAAACGAATCATATAATGTAGTATTAATGTTGCAACAATAAATGATTAACATGATAAAATATTCAATAATTGAAATATTCTGTAATCAGTTACATCCGTTTGGAAAGGGGGCAAGGTCGGGGGAATGACATGAGCCATACAGTATGGGATAATGATGATCTAAAGAGACTTGATAGTGCACTATATAGGGAAGAGGGTGGCAATTTGGGATGCATCCCAATGATGATAACAAAGTCATCAATGACCAATACACTGATCCAAGAATTGTTGAATTATTTCCTCAGTTCTCTCAATAATGCCCTCATTTGTGGTCTCTTCTAGGATAATCTGGGAAATTCCTCCAAGTTTAAGGTATGTCAACCAAATGCAACAGGACCAACCTACATTTCTTTGTCATAGATTCTGTAAACCACTCCATGACAGCCCCATATTTGACAGAATCTGACAGTGTATCTGTTATGTGTCTCAGATGCAGTTGTTCTCGGAGCCAGGGTTCCAGGGTTCTGTCCACGTTGTGGAGGACAGTGTTTCTGCCCTGCCACACGGCTTTTCCCTGGGCTCCTGCAAGGTGCTGGCTGGCAGGTGAGTGTCGTACTTGTTATTCATCCAACGTAATCTGCAGATTGTAACACATACAGTATCTTTCCCGTACCATTAGCTACATCATTTGCAAGACAAAGTTACTGTTGGCAACAGTCATTTATATCTACAGTTTTATAATGATGCCTATACTTTTATACATTCGCTGTTAAAATGGTGAAGAAAAATAATGATAATCGCCATGTCTGTGCGTGTCTGTGTGTTCCAGCTGGCTGGCGTTTGAGGGCCAGGGCTTCACTGAGAGGATGTATGTGTTAGAGGAGGGGGATTACCCTGATCTGAGGGCCATGGGGTGCGTGGAGCCCAACTCCTCTGTCCTGTCCCTGCAGACTACTGGCTTTGTGAGTACTCTGTCTATTAGCTCTCTTTCTGTGTTGTAAATGGCACCCTATTCCCTACATAGTGCACTACTTTTGACCAGGGCCATAGGATATATAGTAGTGCACTATATAGGTAATAGGATGCCATTTGAGATGCACAGGGATGTCTATGTCAGGGATGGGCATTGACATCCCAAACATTCCCACACTGTTCCTGCAACTCACATCTCTCTGCTGGAGGTTAATGCATTGGAAGATTACGTTTTCTGATGTTGCGAATAGTGGACTTCCCAAAGTGCAATTTTGAAATGTGGTTGTGCATCAGCAGATTTACTCTGGTTATGTCAGTCATTGATAGTTAGTCAATTAGCCCATGCCTGCTAACATTTTTCAGAATGCTAAATTTGTTTAGTGGCCAGCGATCTAAATCAAATCAAATCAAATTTATTTCAAATCAAATTTATCTAAACTTGTTATCTTGGTCAAATTACCTGCCGGGGGTCCCCCATTGATTTTTTTTGTTGTCAGTGTCACTTAGATATCATATTAAAAACTGCAAACATTTCTCTCCTCCCACATGGCAAAATGTGTAGAATTGCAAAAAATGAACTCTAAAACATAAACAACTTCTTTCTGCTGACAAGAGGTGAGCCACTAAGATGTTATGCTCACAACACATCAAAGTTGCCCATCCCTGGTCTATGTCAACCTTCTATAGCACAAATAAAAACCTATTTCATCCAATACATTGGATCCACATAATCACGTGACTTCTTCCAATTAAATAATTGTTTTTGGACAATTGTTTGGTATAAAGGGTTACAATAGGAATAGTGGCAATCTATATACAGTACAGTCGTGGCCAAAAGTTTTGAGAATGACACAAATATTAATTTTCACCAAGTCTGCTGCCTCAGTTTGTATGATGGCAATTTGTATATACTCCAGAATGTTATGAAGAGTGATCAGATGAATTGCAATTCATTGCAAAGTCCCTCTTTGCCATGCAAATGAACTGAATCCCCCCCCCAAAAACATTTCCACTGCATTTCAGCCCTGCCACAAAAGGATCAGCTGACATGTCAGTGATTCTCTCGTTAACACAGGTGTGAGTGTTGACGAGGACAAGGCTGGAGATCACTATGTCATGCTGATTGAGCTCGAATAACAGACTGAAAGCTTCAAAAGGAGGGTGGTGCTTGGCATCATTGTTCTCCCTCTGTCAACCATGGTTACCTGCAAGGAAACACGTGCCGTCATCATTGCTTTGCACAAAAATGGTTTCACAGGCAAGGATATTGCTGCCAGTAAGATTGCACCTAAATCAACCATTTATCGGATCATCAAGAGCTTCAAGGAGAGCGGTTCAATGTTGTGATGAAGGCTTCAGGGCGCCCAAGAAAGTCCAGCAAGCACCAGGACCATCTCCTAAAGTTTATTCAGCTGCGGGATCGGGGCACCACCAGTACAGAGCTTGCTCAGGAATGGCAGCAGGCAGGTATGAGTGCATCTGCACGCACAGTGAGGCAAATACTTTTTGAGGATGGCCTGGTGTCAAGAAGGGCAGCAAAGAAGCCACTTCGCTCCAGGAAAAACATCAGGGACAGTCTGATATTCTGCAAAAGGTACAGGGATTGGACTGCTGAGGACTGGGGTAAAGTCATTTTCTCTGATGAATCCCCTTTCCGATTGTTTGGGGCATCCGGAAAAAAGCTTGTCCGGAGAAGACAAGGTGAGCGCTACCATCAGTCCTATGTCATGCCAACAGTAAAGCATCCTGAGACCATTCATGTGTGGGGTTGCTTCTGTGGGCTCACTCACAATTTTGCCTAAGAACACAGCCATGAATAAAGAATGGTACCAACACAGCCTCCGAGAGCAACTTCTCCCAACCATCCAGGAACAGTTTGGTGATGAACAATGCCTTTTCCAGCATGATGGAGCACCTTGCCATAAGACAAAAGTGATAACTAAGTGGCTCAGGGAACAAAACATTGATATTTTGAGTCCATGGCCAGGAAACTCCCCCGACCTTAATCTCATTGAGAACTTATGGTCAATCCTCAAGAGGTGGGTGGACAAACAAAAACATACAAATTCTGACAAACTCCAAACATTGATTATGCAAGAATGGGCTGCCATCAGGATGTGGCCCAGAAGTTAATTGACAGCATGCCAGGGCAGATTGCAGAGGTCTTAAAAAAGAAGGGTCAACACTGCAAATATTAACTCTTTGCATCAACTTCATGTAATTGTCAATAAAAAGCCTTTGACACTTATGAAATGCTTGTAATTATACTTCAGTATTCCATAGTAACATCTGACAAAAATATCTAAAGACACAGCAAGCAGCAAACTTTGTGGAAATTAATATTTGTGTCATTCTCAAAACTTTTGGCCACGACTGTATATGTGGGCTCAGGAGACGTTTAATTAGCTTGACGGTCGGTATCAAACAAAGAAGGTCACTATTTAAATGTATGAACATGTTTAGTCATTCAAACAATAAAACGGTCACCAGTAATGGTAAGAGTTGGTGTTCTCATACCATTGTCAGGTGTATAAATAACCTCTCTCTCTCTTTCCCACTCCGTCTCTCTCCATCCTTCTCTTTCTCTCCCCCTCTCTCTTTATCCCCCTCCCTCTCCTATTCTCTCTCCCTCCCTCTCTCCATCCTTGTCTTCCTCTCTCCCCCTCCCTCTCTCTCCATCCTTCTCTTCCTCTCCATCCCCCTCCCTCTCGTTCTTCCTCTCTCCATCCCCCTCCCTCTCCTATTCTCTCCTCCTCTCTCTATATATCCCCTCCCTCTCCTATTCTCTCCTCCTCTCTCTATATATCCCCTCCCTCTCCTATTCACTCTTCCTCTCTCTATATATCCCCTCCCTCTCCTATTCTCTCTTCCTCTCTCTATATATCCCCTCCCTCTCCTATTCACTCTTCCTCTCTTTATATATCCCCTCCCTCTCCTATTCACTCTTCCTCTCTCTATATATCCCCTCCCTCTCCTATTCTCTCTTCCTCTCTCTATATATCCCCTCCCTCTCCTATTCTCTCTTCCTCTCTCTATATATCCCCCTCTCCTATTCACTCTTCCTCTCTCTATATATCCCCTCCCTCTCCTATTCTCTCTTCCTCTCTCTATATATCCCCTCCCTCTCCTATTCTCTCTTCCTCTCTCTATAAATCCCCTCCCTCTCCTATTCTCTCTTCCTCTCTCTATATATCCCCTCCCTCTCCTATTCTCTCTTCCTCTCTCTATATATCCCCTCCCTCTCCTATTCACTCTTCCTCTCTCTATATATCCCCTCCCTCTCCTATTCACTCTTCCTCTCTCTATATATCCCCTCCCTCTCCTATTCACTCTCTCCCCATAGGAGTTCTCGCTGCCCTCTGTCACCCTGTTTGAGAGGTCAAGTCTGCGGGGGAAGAGGGTGGTTCTGACCGAAAGCTCGGTTAACCTGCAGCTTGCCGGAGGCTGCAGCCTGGTCCAGTCTGTCCTGGTGGAGGGAGGCATGTGAGTACATACAGAACAGCCTGTCTGTCCTCATGTCTCTGTCTGTTGTCTGCCTGCCTGCCTGCTTGTCTCTCTGTCGAAGGTCATATATTTGTATGCATGGGCCTCCTAGTCTCACGCACCAGATAGTCCTCCCCAGATTGTGCACAATAGCCTGTGGACAAGGTTTTGGGGCCCTTCCTATCCACAGACAGAGCTCTATGTTCTTTGGGTGGGTGTGTCGCTGGGTAGTGAGTGAGTGAGTGAGTGAGTGAGTGAGTGAGTGAGTGAGTGAGTGAGTGAGTGAGTGAGTGAGTGAGTGAGTGAGTGAGTGAGTGAGTGAGTGAGTGAGTGAGTGAGTGAGTGAGTGAGTGAGTGAGTGAGTGAGTGTGTGAGTGTGTGTGTGTGTGTGTGTGTGTGTCTAAGAGAATCTTACTGATGGTTCTCCAGAAAGCTATCTGTTATGTTTCTATCCTTACAGTGCATACTATATAAAGGAACACCAAACTGGAAAGATCATTTTTCTATGGAGCTGTTAGAAACGACACCGTCGTGTGACACAAAAGCAGATCCTTTATCCACTGACACAGCCATTTGTAGTCCTTTATCCACTGACACAGCCATTTGTAGCCCTTTATCCACTGACACAGCCATTTGTAGTCCTTTATCCACTGACACAGCCATGTGTAGTCCTTTATCCACTGACACAGCCATTTGTAGTCCTTTATCCACTGACACAGCCATTTGTAGTCCTTTATCCACTGCCACAGCCATTTGTAGTCCTTTATCCACTGACACAGCCATTTGTAGTCCTTTATCCACTGACACAGCCATTTGTAGTCCTTTATCCACTGACACAGCCATTTGTAGCCCTTTATCCACTGACACAGCCATTTGTAGTCCTTTATCCACTGACACAGCCATTTGTAGCCCATTATCCACTGACACAGCCATTTGTAGTCCTTTATCCAACTGACACAGCCATTTGTAGTCTTTCTTTCAACGCTTAATACAAGCAGTTCACACACTGTGCCAATTAATCACAGTATTTAAAAATGCCAAAAGGTTTCTCATGAGTCATAACACTACTTCACACCCCTAGACCAGTTAATCAACCTTTTGTAAACACAGAGTGAAGTACACTTCACACAAGTCACCTGCGTGGGTAGTAGATCAGGTGACTATAGTTGGAGCTATTATTGCACAGTTCACAGTTGTGGAAATGTTGCATTGAGTTTAGTCTAGTGTAGAATGCACAGTCAGCAGGAAGGAGGAGTTGAGTCTATTGTAGAACCTACTGTCAGCAGGAAGAAGGAGTTTAGTCTAGTGTAGAACAGACTAGATCAGGTGACTATAGTTGGAGCTACTATTTCACAGTTCACAGTTTTGGAAATGTTGTTTTGTGTAGTTTAGTGTAGTGTAGAACGCTCGGTCAGCAGGAAGTAGAAGTTTAGTCTAGTGTAGAACATACAGTCAGAAGGAAGTAGGAGTTTTGTCCAGTGTCGAACGCACGGTCAGCAGGAGTTTAGTGTAGTCTAGTGTAGAACGCATAGTCAGCAAGAAGTAGGAGTTTAGTGTAGTCTAGTGTAGAACACACAGTCAGCAGGAAGTAGGAGTCTAGTGTAGTCTAGTGTAGAACGCATGGTCAGCAGGAAGTAGGAGTTTAGTCTAGTGTAGAACACACGGTCAGCAGGAAGTTGGAGTTTAGTTTAGTGTAGAACACACAGTCAGCAGGAAGTAGGAGTTCAGTCTAGTGTAGAACACACGGTCAGCAGGAAGTAGGAGTTTATTCTAGTGTAGAACACACAGTCAGCAGGAAGTAGGAGTTTAGTCTAGTGTAGAACACACGGTCAGCAGGAAGTAGGAGTTTAGTCTAGTGTAGAACACTAGAGGCTCTTGGATGCGTGAGGAAACTAATCAATTAAAGAGAAGTTGCAGGAAGGCAGAGCGGAAGTGGAGAAAGTCAAAGTTGCAGGTCCATTATGATATTCTGAGAGAGCAATTTGGCATATATAGTGCATTCGGAAGTATTCAGACCCCTTCCCTTTTTCCACTTTGATACTTCACAGCCTTATTCTAAAATCAATCTTAAAAATCCTCGATCTACAAACAATACCCCATAATGACAAAGCGAAAACAGGTTTTTAGACATGTTTACTAATTTATAAAAAACGAAATACCTTATTTACATACAGTTGAAGTCAGAAGTCTACATACACTTTGGTTGGAGTCATTCAAACTTGTTTTTCAACCACTCCACAAATTTCTTGTTAACAAACTACTTTGTGCATGACACTTCATTTTTCCAACAATTGTTACAGATAGATTATTTCACTTATAATTCACTATATCACAATTCCAGTGGGTCAGAAGTTTACATCCACTAAGTTAACTGTGCCTTTAAACAGCTTGGAAAATTCCAGAACATGATTTCATGGCTTTAGAAGCTTCTGATTGACATCATTTGAGTCAATTGGAGGTGTACCTGTGGGTGAATTTCGAGGCCTACCTTCAAACTCAATGCCTCTTTGCTTGACATCATGGGAAAATCAAAAGAAATCAACCAAGACCTCAGAAAAAAATTGTAGACCTCCACCAGTCTGGTTCATCCTTGGGAGCATTTTCCAAACGCCTGAAGGTACCACGTTCATCTGTGCAAACAATAGTATGTAAATATAAACATCATGTGACCACGCAGCTCAGGAAGGAGACACGTTCTGTCTTCTAGAGATGAACTTTGATGCGAAGAGTGCAAATCAATCCCAGAACAACAGCAAATGACCTTGTAAAGATGCTGGAGGAAACAGGTACAAAAGTATCTATATCCACAGTAAAACAAGTCCTATATCGACATAACATGAAAGGCCGCACAGCCACTGCTCCAAAACCGCCATAAAAAAGGTTTGCAACTGCACATGGGGACAAAGATCGTACTTTTTGGAGCAATGTCCTCTGGTCTGATGAAACAAAAATAACTGTTTGGCCATAATGACCATTGTTATGTTTGGAGGAAAAAGAGGGATGCTTGCAAGCTGAAGAACACCATCCCAACCGTGAAACACGGGGGTGGCATTATCATGTTGTGGGGGTGCTTTGCTTCAGGAGGGACTGGTACACTTCACAAAATAGATGGCATCATGAGGCTGGAAAAATTTTTATATATTGAAGCAACATCTCAAGACATCAGTCAGGAAGTTAAAGCTTGGTTGAAAATGGGTCTTCCAAATGGACAATGACCCCACGCATACTTCTAAAGTTGTGGCAAAATGGCTGAGGACAACAAAGTCAAGGTGTTGGAGTGGCCATCACAAAGCCATGACCTCAATCCTATAGAAAATGTGTGGGCAGAACTGAGAAAGTGTGTGTGAGCAAGGAGGCCTACAAACCTGACTCAGTTACACCAGCTCTGTCAGGAGGAATGGGCCAAAATTCATTGACCTTATTGTGGGAAGCTTGTGGAAGGCTGACCAAAACGTTTGACCCAAGTTAAACAATTTAAAGGCAATGCTACCAAGTACTAATTGAGTGTATGTAAACTTGTGACCCACTGGGAATGTGATAAAAAATAAAATAAAAGCTGAAATAAATCACTCTACTATTATTCTGACATTTCACATTCTTAAAATAAAGTGGTGATCTAACTGACCTTAGACAGGGAATTTTTAATAGGTTTAAATGTCAGGAATTGTGAAAAACTGAGTTTAAATGTATTTGGCTAAGGTGTATGTAGACTTCAACTGTAAGTATTCAGACCCTTTGCTATGAGACCCGAAATTGAGCTCAGGTGCATCCTGTTTCCATTGATCATCCTTGAGATGTTTCTACAACTTGGTTGGAGTCCACCTGTGGTAAATTCAATTGATTGAAAATAAAAGAGACCCGCACACTCTAGGAGCTCAGATGCAAAAATGTAATTACCAACGTTTCGACAGCCAAACTGTCTTCATCAGGGTATAATCACAAAAACTGCGGGATGACTTGTTTATATAGTGTCAAAAGACACAGGTGTCTGTAATCATGGCCAAGAGTGGCCTAATATCATTGGTTAATAATCAAATATTAAAATGTCATACAAAGAACAGCATACAAACAACAAATGGATAGCGTTATCAGAAAGCACAGCACTGATTTTCCCACGTACGCAGACTATACACAACTTTACATTTGTGTCACCAGAGGATTTTTAGCTCCATGGATAAATTATTAGGGATTTAAATACTTGGATGGCTGACAACTTCCTATAGCTAAATCAAGACTGAGGTAATTATTGTTGGAGCCAAAGCACAGAGAGAGAATCTGGCCACAAATGTTAATTCACAGGCAATAAAAGATCAAAAACTAACTAAAAAACCTAGGTGTTATATTAGATTCTGAACTCCATTTCGAATCACACATTAGAAATGTGACCAAAATAGTTTTTTACCACCTGAGGAACATTGCCAAGGTGTGGCTGTTTCGCTCTCAGGCTGATACAAAAATACTCACTCATGCTTTTATTACAAGCAGGCTGTACTACTGTAATGCTCTCCTGTCTGGTCTACCCAAAAAAGCCATTGGTCAACTGCAAAACATACAGAATGCTGCAGCACGGATACTAACCATGATCAGACGAACAGTACACATTACACTGGGTTTAAGGTCTCTGCACTGGCTGCCTGTGAGTTTCAGAATTTATTTGAAGATTATTCGATTGGTTTTTAAATCAGTCCACGACTGTGCACCCCAATACATGTCAGACATGCTTTTAAGTTGTACCCAGTAAGTCCCTCAGGTCCTCTGACAATGGCCTTTTAACTATCCCAAAGCCTAGGACCAAGAAGCATGGAGAGGCAGCCTTTAGTTACTATGCCCCCAGCCTCTGGAACAGCCTGCCAGAGAACCTGAGGAGGGCTGAAACTGTGGACATATTTGAAAGAGATCTTAAAACACACCTTTTTAGCTTTGTTTTTCTTAAGGGTGCTTTTCAGTTTTAATTGTTATTCTTTTGTTTTTTTATCCTCTTATGTTTGTTGTGTAGTAAATATTAAAGTTTTTTTAAGCAATTTGCATTGCATTCCATGTCTGAAATGTGCTGTATAAATAAAGGTTGATTTGGAAGGGAAGGGTCTTGGAATCATGGGATATTATGAGGTAGTGAGGCTTGGTCCAGACCAGTGGAAAGTTCCCAATGGTGTGTGACATTCAGACTGGAGATGTGGACTCACCTCTGCAACACACAGAAACACAAGGAGACACGGCAGGGTCAGACCTATAACTCATGAGTGGGACTTTCTTGCAGGGAGAGAAATGGGACGAGGCCAAATGAATGGAGCTTTTGATCCAGATAAAGCGATGACATCAGCACAGACAGGATGTTCCTGTGTTGATGTGTTCCAGTTTCTATGGGGGTTGAGTGGGTGAAAAGGCAAAGCAATCATTCCTCACTAATTGATATGTGAGACGCTTAGTTTGGTAACTGTGTTTTGACCTCGTCTTTGATTGACACTGAGTGAAAAGTTCAAGGAATAATTTGTCTGATATGTGAGACACTAAGCTTTGCTAGTGTGTATTGATACTTTTTGATTGACACTTGGTTACTTCTGATTGACAGGTGGGTGCTGTATGAGGGGATCAACTACCGCGGAGCTCAGATTCTGCTGAAGCCCGGCGAGGTGCTCGATTGGCGAACATTCAGTAGCTGGCAGCGAATCGGATCCCTGCGCCCACTGATCCAGGTAAGAAGCCATCTCAAATGTGATAACATGATTATATGGGCACACGGAGATTAAGGCCAGGATTCAATCCTAGTTTCGTTATAGAGCTACGCATTATAACAGATTTTTAAAGGTAATTTACACTTGAGCCAACATCGGCAGCGTTTACCGTTAATGTGATCTCTGCCAAAGTCAGGGAAAATACCTTTTAAAGGTGCGCTGTTAGCTTCTATAGTGCACTACTCTGTAACGGCCCCATCAATGGAGCTTTGCATAATATTCTGTGTGAGCACAGGGGCTGCATGGCACACAGGAATACATTGACAGTATGTTGAACTGAGAACTACTTATGGTTCATAGACAGTGAACCCTAATCCTGTGTGTGTGTGTGTGTGTTTGTTACCTGAGCAGCGACAGGTGCACTTCCGGTTGAGGAGCCAGGAGGGCCTTCTAATGTCTGTAACTGGGGAAATGGATGACATCAAGCTGATGCGTATCCAGGCAACAGAGGAGATGGGCGGAGTCGAACAGATCTGGTTCTATCGGGATGGACATCTCCACTGCAAGGTAGCATCGTCATGGCAACAGGGTGTTTAGAGTAAAGCCCTGCAGGGGCATGAATTTTTAAGCCTTGCCCATGCCTGTGACGTTCAGACCCTACCCAGGCCCGATTGCTTCTGACAAATGTAAGGCCCTGCCTGAAATCAGAAGTAACTTCCTCCATAAGTAAATCCATTAGCCGCTCCTGTCACTCTTATCGCTCCCTGCGTGCAGCCAGCTCACTCTACATGCACTCTGCTCATGGCGACTCTTGAGTCTGTGTATCCATAGCAATGGGCAATGAATGGAGGAACGTATAACGCCCCACCCAGCAGACTGTCAACCAATCGCGTTCACGTTCTCATGCTGCGTCACGTGGTTGCTAAGCTAATCGTCACACAATCCCTTCTCAAAATCAGGGTGCGAGTCGAGAAATGTGCCTATTTTCCTCAATAAGTACATAATGTCACAATTCCAAAGCTATACAGATAGCAAGTTAATTATCTCACATCTCCGAAGATTTGTAATATTGTACTTCTTGTTGACAAAATTCATGCTAATGTTGGGTTTTTGAGCTAGCACCCAATTGATTCCCATTCACGCCTTGAGAGAAAGCTCTCCTTGTCCCAGAATCACCCAGAATGGACCATGTGTCCCATTGATGTAGCATGGGCAATGTACACAATGGCCGTTAATAGGATTCCAATGGAGTTTTCCATCTCCTTAAAAGTATCTCTGGCTCTGCTCAGCAAACGAAGAGACATGAGAGAGCAGTTAGCTGTTAGCTACTTTTGGTCACTAAACTCAAGGAACATTATACATTATTTTAAATAATCTTTGTTTTATATTTGACGAGGTTGAAGCACTTCTGACACCATGTTATGATCTTAGTCAGATATGACTACTGTGCAGCACAGCACAAGCAAATGGCTCAACTTCAATATGTTAGTGATCAATGTAGTGATACCCGAGCCCTTATGTAATTGATGAGAAAACAGGCCTTACCCGGCTCTAACCCGATGTATAATGTCGGGGCCCGTCGGGCTCGGGTCGGGAAGCAGAGCTCCAGTTTAGAGAAGGTGGACAGACCAGTAAAACTATGACTTAACAAGCTCTAGAGTCAGGGTATTTAAATCAGATTCTGGAGTACTGCTGGTTCTTGGGGATTTGTTAAGTATTCTATTTATACAGTAGTCTGTCTAGGTGGTGGGCTACACCTACTGAACAGTTCTTATAGTTTATGCTTCCAGAGAAGCACTCTGAACATGACCTTGTAACTTCACATAAATTGAATGCCATCCATTTCATTGTTCCTGGACTATCGACGAGGATCCTGCACCCAACTATTTTTGGGAGTAGAACTTTTGAGTAAGCATGTTGATTATTATTTCATGAACTTTAAATTTCCGACCCATGACTTCAATTAGTGAGTTTATGACAGCCTTTGTACTGCAGCTCTGGACTCCCTGCCACGTCTCACAGCATCATGCTCTATGTTGCACTTATATGGTTTATTACAACACTCAACTAGTTTTTATGCTTGATGCAGGCCCATTCTTTATTTAAAGTGTGTGATTGAATGTCGGTACAAATGATTTCCTCTTTAGAGGATAATAAAGTTTTCTACTCTGTCTGGCCAGGTGCAGGAGGATTGCTGTGTGGCTCCGTGCAGCGTGGCCATGCCAGGCAGTCGTATGGGCCTTTCACCTGAGCCTGGCAAACAACCCTCCTGCTGGAGCATCACGCCTGATGGCCTCATCCGCTACACCGCCAGCCCTGACTTGCTCCTGGAGGTCAAAGGTGAGGCAAAAACAACAAATATGGGATGCCACTCCTGTAGATCTGAGAGGATTTGATAGGTAGGAGCAATATGACGACATTGCCACCCAGCCAATCAGAAGGAAAGAGAAACCTATTGCAATAATGCTTCTACCTCTCAGAGCTACAGGAACTAGTCTGTGTATTGTATTGTTCACTGGTTTCACTTCATTCAGTTCTGGGGTTTTATTTAGGAGATTAGGTAACTTGACTAGAATAATTGTGAATTAGCGACACCTTGTGGATGGACAGAGACATGACAATGGGCTGCAGTTGGATTCAGTAACAAGTAGGCTTGTGACAAGTTCAGACAGACAGGCTGAATCTCAAATCACTCCCTTCTCCTCGTTCCTCCATTTGCACGCATCTCCACCATATGCACAAGTCCCAAGGAAGGACCTTCCAAGCAAGTTGGTAGGGACCAGAGGGTGTTTTGGGATTCACCGATAAGCTATGAAAACCCCCCTCAAATTTGCCCCTCCTTTTCCCCTTCTTTGAGGTATTCACTAATCAGTAAGTTATTAGATAAGGCAATGTTGTCTGGATAAGTTAAGGCAAAGTTTCCATTGTGCTTTCACTGATCCAACCTTGGCAGATCAGTGATTGGCCCAAGGAAGGGACACATTGTATTTAAACAAGGCACTCAAATAATTTTGTCTGTCCTTGCAGGTGGTCAACACTATGACAGAAACCAGGTGATTCTCAACGCGTTTGATCCAAACAAACCCAACCAAAGATGGACAGTGGAGATTCTCTGAGGTCTTGTTTTGAGAGGGAAGAACTAGGTGTAGTCTTTGAGGTGCAGTATGGTGAGGGGCCTCAGCGCTCTGTGGCGCAGCTGCAGCGTGGGCCCCACACAAGTCTCAAGGACAAGATGCCTCAGGAACAGAACATTTGCTGCTGGAAGAGAAGCTTATATACAGTATAATCTTTCCTCTGAGGTCAAGATGAAAAATATATCAAATTTCCTGGATAATCTATAATATCGCATTACTTCTTCACGAACAAACAGGGACAAAACAATAGTATTCATTACTACATTATGGGAAAATGGACTCAGACTAAACTTGAAATACTTTACCTACCCTTTAATATCTGATAATATACGAGTTTGATGAGTAATATTTTTTGATGAATGTATTTTTTTGACATTTTATTCCCTTCTGACAGTAATGTCCTTATGTAAATAAATATGCGATGTGATTATCTTTTGTTATCTAGAATATTTGGAAAAACAAATTGCCTAACAAAACATGTCATAAAAGTATGAATCAATTGCGCAGGCCAAAATGTATATATTTGACTTTTCCGTAAAGAATTCTCAACACACAAGACAAACCATAAGATAAATAACTGTTGCCTTTCTCAAACAAGCAGTTTATCTGCAAAAGCACAAACAATGCATACCAACCAGTGTATTGAAGTAGAGCTCAAGAGTTCAGCATTCTACAGGATGGACATGGACAAACCATATCCAGGTTTGTACATATTAGGCAAATGTAAGAAAACTGACAAACAGGGTGGGACCAAAAAACTCAAATGATTTAAGTTGTCCGTTGCAAAGTGTTTAAAAAAACAAAACAGTTGCGTGCCTTAATGCCCCAATGCTTAGTGTTGACATCACAGCGGTTTAGCTCTTTGGCGCTGCTTGCCTGACTTCCTCCCTGACTTGCTCTGGGGTGTCACTACTCTCCCCCTCCTCTTCAGTCACTCCGGTCCCCTCCTCCTCTTGGGCCACGGTGACCACAGTCTTCCCCCTGGCGTGACCCCGCTCTACTTTCTGGAAGGCCAGGGGCACCTGGGAGAACAGGAACGTGTCCTCCACCACTGGAAGGATCTAAGGAATGACAACACTGAGTGTCTGTACACACATGAACAGTAAAAACACAATCCACCAATGAACAACCACCTCAAGGAAATGCCCTAGGACTATGTGTAACTAGAACCAATGAAATGACTTGCTTGTTTTTGCAGTGAGCTGTGTGTATGGACCTCAACCAACCAAACCAATACATATGGCAGGAGGACCCTAAACACATGACTAATCTATGAATACATTCAACCACGCAAATCGTCTCCAAATGAATGCACAAGCGTCAAAAAAACAAAAAAAAGAGGGAGGGGCTAGTGTTAAAAATGTGATGCGGAAATGACAATCCTGTGCCCCCCTCCCACCACCCAACATGTTATTCTCGTCTGCGTCTCGTCATTAACAATGAATCGTCCGGCTACTGGAGTCACAGTGAGAGACTGTGGAGATATATATTTTTAACGTTTTATTAGAAAACTAAGTAGTGAGTCACAAATATGTCAAATGGAGGTCATAAATGCAATCTGTGGAGTAACAAATGTTGTCAAATGTCACATTCACAAAAGCATATTTGACCACTTTTGTTTGCAAAGAAAGAAATATGTTTGTAAAATGTTCTGTTTTAACCAGAAAAAACCTGTCTTGCATTTATTTGTTATTTATTTTTGTTGATGATGACTCATTTGCTTTTGGATCATGACATATGTTCGTGAAACTATATGGGCATATTTACAGTCTGATATTTAAAAGTTGCATCTTCTATTCATGATTCACAACTAATATATTTTAAACATTTTGATAGAAATCTATCTCCATACTGACAGGATGTGGGGATGTGTGTGTGTGTGAGGTATGTCTGTGTGAATCGATTCCTGCCACCAGCACGGCACCCCCGCACCCCAAAATGCCATGCTGTCCCTATAATCCCTGGGACAAAGGGGTATGGATTACACCCGTGACTGAGGGGGGGGGGGGCACTTTAGCAAATGGCTGCTCAGCACTGTTGGAAACCCATTCACTGTTCAAATCTGACTCACAGCAATCGACACAGGGGAACGCCCACACACAAAGACAGAGGGACTCTGAATATAGGACAATGCTTGGAATCTGTGGCATGTATAGACCCACCTACCTGGCTAGTTT